>NW_027106975.1:512229-532729 GCF_000696795.3 Halyomorpha halys
CATACATACGCATAAAGAATCCGACTATACAAGTTTATCCCTCATTACTTCAACAATTTATGACATTTTTATTAGGTTTCCATAATAGAGGGATGTGATTTTCTAGCCTTTTCCAGTTCTTCCTATAATTTCCAATGGAATGTGGTACTTTATTTATAATCCAAAGATGAATTCGTGTTCAGTGATGTTCAGTCCCTGTTTCATTAACAAGGACACTTGTTTCATACATGACGCCTAAAAGAAATAAATCGACGTAAATGCCAGCAAATATTGGAGAAAAACCTAAAAATTGTTTTAAAATTATATTTCCTGTAATAATATGAGTTCGTTTTGCAATTCCAATCCTGTAGATTTCTATTAGATGAGTCATTAACCCTGATATTTAATTTCCTAAGTATGATTTCTCATTCAAAATAAAATATAGAGAAATAACCATTATTGCAATAAAAAAATCAGAGTGTTCCCAATTTGGCCCAATAAGTTGTCGACCATATTTACTATTTAGAACAGCATCAAATATATAACAATATATGTTAGACAAATAATAAAAACAAAACTGTTTATATAATAGGATAAAAAGCAGTGTCCAAGATGATGTTGATTAATTATAGAGTAAATCTTAAGAATTTTATCCACCTTTTAAATAAGGTCTTGAAATCGAGATATAATAGTAATAATAATAATAATAATAATAATGAAAGCTTAACGAACCCGAAGGTTCGATGCCGATACTACCAAACGCTCTCTGCATACATCCTTCCAGTGATACCCCTCCAAACCCAATTCCAATAAATCAGTTTTAGCTCAATCCTCCCATTTGCGTTTCGGTCTATATCTCGGACGTTTACCCGTTGTTTCAGTGTTTATTAATATTTTAGAGATCCGCTCGTTACTAAGCCCTACAACCTTACATGCCCATCTTATACGCCGCAATGCTATAACATGAATTATATTTACTGGGTGCAGGTCCCTTAATTCAGCGTTGTGTAATCTTCTAAATTCTCCCGTTAGTTCATCTTTTTTCGGTCCGAATATTTTTCGCAATACTTTATTTTCGAAAACCCTTAAACGTTGTTCATCCCTTAGTGTAACAGGCCACGTCTCACATCCATAAAGAACAGTGGGAAGGATAATAGTTTTGTAAATCCTAATTTTTAAGTTTTTCCATAGAAGGCTCGAGCTAAGCAGTTTCAAAATTGAAAAGTAACAAGTATTTCCCGCCTTCAACCTAGCTTTTATTTCCTCATCAATTCTATCATTTTTTCTAGTTACTGTAGAATCTAAGTACTTAAACTGATCTACCTGGTAAAGATAATAAGATTAAAATTGAATTTTATACTAGATAATAAAATTAAAATAAAATATTATTAAAATTGAATTCATTTCCATTTCAGGGCTTATTTTCTTTATTTTTTTCTTGGGTCCCAAAAATATAGGGGGGAAACGCGGCTTGCCCCTACTTCTCTCTGCCATGCTAATATAAGAAGTATGTAGTAGGAGCTGTCTCCGAGAGACTAGAAACCTCATCTCAAGAAAGATTTTTTCTTTTCAGAATTCATGCCCAATGATGTTTATGTAGATTATTTTATTTGTGTAATTATTTTTCTATATGCATCATAATTTGATTATTGTAGTTAATTATAGTTTAATTATTTTTGAATATTAGTATGCTAATTTATAGTTTTTTTATTGATGTAAATAGGATTTAATTATTTTTATCATATTATATGGCAATAAATGTAATACATCATTAAAATTTAATTAATTTACATTTCAGGGCTAATTATCGGACCCCTCATAAAAAAGTTTACCTACAGGAAAGTAGCTATCTCTGGAGGATTGATAACCACAGCTGGCATCCTGTTGACAGTTCCAGCAAACAGTATGCTACACATCCTAATTACGTTTGGAGTACTTGGAGGTATTTTTAATCAAAATATGTATGGTTAATTTATATTAAGTGTGTGTTTATTATAAATCTTATAATTCTTGCATACACATTGCTTCTTCCTAATCGCTCCTCTTCTACCGTAGAGCAGCGTATTTACTGAGCTTGTATTTACAGCCGGATCCACAATCTTCCATCTTGTACCAGCTATTCCTACTCCGGTTCATTCTTCATTTGTTGAATGCTTCCTTGGCGGCACCATCCCAAGTGTTTCCTTGCCTTCCTTTGGATCTTCTTCCATCGACTCTCCTATTATGCGTTATTTATTTTTTTTTTTAATTGTTGCCAACATACTTTTTACTTGTCCAAACCACCGTAACCTATTTGTTAGTTTCAAAATAATGGATGTTTTGAGAAAGATTATTTAAAAGTTAATTTCAATCCACAACCATATTGCATAGGTTTTTTATTAAACATTAGTATAACAAAAAGAGTACCATAATTATATAAATCGACCTTCCAAATTGTTCTAGGTATTGGATTCGGCCTTGTTACTTCTTGTACCTTTATAGTTATCAATGAATACTTTTCGAAAAAGAAAGGGCAAGCAGTTGGTCTTTCAATGACTGGTGCTGCTGTAGGCTTTATGTTGGTGCCTCAGATAGTCAGGTAAACACAACATTCAAATGTAATGAAACTGTCGCTGACAAAACCACATTGTTTGAATAAATAAAGTAATATTGAAAATACCATGCACATTAAATATATAGCTTACTATAAATGTATTCTTTAAATTTTCAGATTCTCTTTGGATGAATACGGTTTTCGTTCCGCGCTTCTTATAGTAGGAGCACTATCTCTTCATGCTACGGTTGGAGCTTGCTTATTTCAACCAGTTTCTTGGCACAAGAAAGCAATAATAGTAGTAAGTTTTCATATAATATCTAGCTTCTAGATTCATATCGGAAATTTTAGTTTTATCTTGTAATATCATTCAATAAATAAATTAAGCTCTTTTTTTTTTTAATATTTACTTAAATTTAAACAAAAAATGAGGTATAGAGATGTAATAAGAGATAAATATAAATAAAAAATGTATTCTAGTAACAAAAAAATGTCCATAGCTCAAGAGGTTTTTAAAAATAAATTTATAAATTATAAAATTTTAAACCAATTGGATTTATCACATTTTAAATAAACTTGAAAAAAAAAGGCAATAAACCTGGTAAAACTCAAGGTAAATACATTTTTTATTATTTTAAATATCAAACATCAATAACAATATTTCAAGGCTTTAAATTTTTTTTTTCTGAACTTTATTAAATTATATATATATAATATATAGAATATATATATATATATTCGGGGAGTCCGAAGCACTTCCCTCGGCGAGGACGTCGACAAGGAGACAGTGCTTTGCCACCTCCGGATCTTGGTGGAGTGCCGACCTCTCTGAACAGCGGGTTAGCACATGCCTTCAGCCCATCAAAAACTTGATGTGCCTACGGTCTATGAACTCCGGCACAGAGGGGAGCTGGAGCTCATCATGGATAGCATTGTTCCTGGCTCTTTGGAGTGGAGTTCCTCGGACTATTCGCCGAAGGAGGGAATTCTGGAAACTCTTCAGCTTTTTCGATGTGCTCTTGAAGAGGTGTCGCAGGAACGGGGCACTATAGACCAGAGTCAGGCGGATGATTGCTTTATAAATCTTCACCTTGAGCCAAAGTGAGATCTGCTGTGAAGTGAGCAGGTGGTAGAACCTGTTGGATTTCGACCGGGCCAGTTTGAGTCTCTCCCCGACGTGATTGAAGAAGGTAAGATGCCTGTCAAGTGTCACGCCGAGGTAGAGGATGGTGTTCGAGATCCTTCGGCTTTCGCCGTCCACTATGAACCGCTGGGGGAGTTTGCCTTTCTTGCCCTTCTGAAAGGAGATGACTAAGGCATCTGTCTTCGCAGAGTTCACCCTGATGCCGTCCCTCTTCAGTGGAGTTACGATGGTAGCAGAAGCATTTTCGGCATGTTGGAGGGCTACCTTTGGACTCATGCTGGAGGCGTAGATCCCATTATCGTCTGCATAGGCTGCTACTACTGCCTCTGGATGCTTAAGGGCGACTACTGGTGCCGTAAAAACGACGAACAGTAGAGGTTCCATCACAGAGCCTTGAGGGACACCGCAGGAAGTGGGGGCCGGAGTGAGAAGTGGGTAAAGAGCAACGGGGAACTTGAACTCCTCCAGTCGGCGGACAAGGCTTTAAAATAAAATTTCATTATTCTTATTTTTTAATAAACTTAATTTCTCAAAGAGTATACTGTTTGAAACTACGTATAAAGAAAAATACCTAGTAGACCATGGCAACGCTAACCTCCAACCTTCTTCAACATCCTAATATGAGACCAGCTAAATTTGTTGAAATTGTATCAAAATCAGATTAAAGTATTGATTAATTATGCTGGGATTTGTCAAAAGAACAACCGACAGCCACGATACCAAATTTGTTCATTGTTAGAATAGGATGATAACCTGTAGGGTAATATCCCCCGTATGTCAGAAATGGCCAGGATGGGGTTATACAAAATATGAATCCGTGTGGCACATAATGTGCCTGTTTATAGGACTGAAAAGTAAAACAATACTAAGAAGAAAAAGATAAAAATAAAACAAAGAGACTGAGAAAGTTTGTTTGTAACGTAGACTCAATGTACATTATAATATATATTTTTTTATTAGATATAGATTTATTTATATGCAATGAAATTTTAATTAATTGAGACATAATTTTTTAATTGCAATAATTTCATTTTTTAAAACAATTATGTTTCTCACTAGAAAACAGAAGAAGGAGAAGCTCACAGCCTTTTACCGACTGATGAAGTTGAGAAAAAGGATAATTCAGCGCCGACAAGAAACCCAAGTAAGGCTTAAAAACGATTTATCAAACCAATGAACTTTATTAAAGAGAATTCGATACATTCTAGGAGTTTTTCTTTTTACTTAGTATTTTAACAGTGAACGTTTGCGTAATCGATCAAGATAAAAAAATTAAAACATTGAGAATATAGGGAGTTGTTTCTGTGATGTCTTTGAAATTATTTTATCTTGAAGTAAATTAAATCAATTTTTGAACGATTCCAAAGGGTTTTAGTGATAATATTTTGATAAATCTGTAATAGAGCTGGACACTTGAAATTAGGCAACGAAAAATTTCTATTTACGCTGTTATAATAGTATATATGTAGTTCTATAAATTATAAATAGTAAACACACTATTTTCATATGGTGTTTTTTTTTTTTTTTTGGTCAGCTCTACAAATCTTATACATCTTTGACTGACCAAACCAATATTTTCCAAATCTATCTTGGGCTACTGCTTTCCAGTTTGCTGCATGTAGATCTTTGCATCTTCGTCGATTCTGTCTATCCATCTAGTGTTTGGCTCCCACGTGGTCTCTATGCAGCCATTAATTGTTGTGTAGAGGGGTCCTGGAGTATTGCTTCGAGCCCGGGATACGTGGCATCATCTTAACCTCTTTGCCTTCATATCATGAGATATTGACTGACCAGTCTCTGGAAGCAGTTCGCTGTTAGTTCTCCTCCTCTATGTGTTAAGGCTCTCATCCCAGATCGCTCCTGTAATTGTACAGAGAACTTTCCGTAAACATCTCTCGATTCTGCCTTCTAGGGTACCTGTTAGAGCCCAGGTCTATCAAAGCTAGTTTTATCATGGCATTATAGACTAGCTAATTCTCACCTAACTAGCTTTAGACATTTAGTGATTTTTCGGGATTTCTCTATTCTTGACAGAGAAAGGAAGGCTCTGTTCACGCTTGTTATACGCTGGTCTATTTCAGTCCGTTAATTATTTATTGATGTTATTGTGGAGCCGAGGTATTTGAAACGATTTACCATCCATGCAGACCATGCCGTTAGGTTGGATTTTTCGGCTAACAATCATATACTTAGTTTTTTCATCATTTACTTGCAAGCTGATTTTTTCTGTTTCTCTTACTAGTCTTTGTGAATCTTTCCATGTCATCTTACGACATTAGTTCCTTGGATCGCAACGTCGTCTGCGCACATCAATACTTGATGTTTCATTCAGACGTGTACCCCACCATTTTCGTTTGCTGTTCTTCTAATCACTTTTTCTAGGGCTCAGCATTGGTGAGCTCCTCTCAGACCTGTTTTGTCTTCAAAGGTTTCAGATACTTTCCCTTCAGGACTCTGCATGTTCAATGGGTTTTACATATCTCGTTCATAAAAATATCTCGAAATTAATAAAAAATCGTAGTTAACATTTAATTATTAATAAGCGAGGGAAATGTTCAAAATGTAATCCTCTTTTTAATGAGTTATAAATATAGTGCCAGAAAATTTTAACAATATGTCAGTTAGTAGTTAGTTACAGTATCCAAGAAATTGTGGAATATGAGGGAATCTTAGAGACGTTCCAATTATAACTTCTTTTCGAGTGCTTATAAAATAAATTTACTTGATCGCCTATAAACTTATAAGACAAACATTTTAGCTATGTGAAATAAATTTATTATTCACAATTATAACTTTTTCAGATGAAGTGAGACGTAACGTGAGCTGTCCAGATTTAGAGAGCAGAGACAATTTGTTTAATATTCCATCAAAAGCTGTATCTATAAATGAATACCTAACTTCCAGCGCTTCTCTCTTAGATGATGCAGGGAATACATTTCCAATACAAGTCGGTATTTAATCAACTTTGATAAAATCATAATAAATTAAGAAGTAAACGAAGTGACACTAATTCTCTGATTGTCCTAATTTCCTTTAATTTTTGGAGTATTGACTTAAGACATATTTTGACAGCGAATCACTGTGAAAGAACCTGACAAAGAATTAGAAAAAATTGGAGTTAGTTCTCATGAGGAAGAAATTCATATGAAAAACAAATCAAAAAGTCGACTGTCAACATTATATCAATTTCTTGATCTCAATCTCCTAAAAGATGGCGTGAGTTTTCTAGTATTGATTGAAATAATGTACTTGAAAATATATTTCTATAATGTTAATTGTGCTAAAATTGTGTTTTGATTTTTTTTTTTTAAAGGTGTACTTGAATATCATTTTTGGGATGTCGATACTCGTTGTGAATGAAATGAATTTCAAATTAATTTTGCCTTTCTTCTTATCAGATATTGGCTTCACACATTCTGAAATCGCATCTGCATTATCATCGATGGCTGTGTCAGACATATCTGCTCGAATACTAATACCTCCAATTATGGATAGGTTAACAGTTTCTAGGAGAGTCACGTTTATATTTGGGTGTTGTATTGTAGCCTTAGGCCGATCATGTAAGTATTTTGTAGGAAATGATTAGTTTAAAATTCATTTGTTAATGTATAATTTTCATCCTATTTCCAGCAGTGCTACGCACTGTTTCAAATCCTCTATGACCGATATGTAAAGTCACTCCAGCCTAACCTCCTTCCAAGACAGTTCTCTCTTTAGTGGTGTTCCTCAGGGTTTATCTTTCAGCTCGAGATGTCTCCTATCCTCTTTGCTGTATATATTAATGACGTTAACTTACACATCAGTTACTCTGAATACCTTAATTACGCAGATGATTTCCAAATATACATGCCCTTCCCACTTTCTGTCCTATTACCATAAGAAAACTCCAAGAAGCTTGAACCATAGAAACCACTGGGCAGTAGCTAAGAAGCTGAAGTTAAATACTGAGAAAACAATGGCTAATGTAATAGGTTCCAGCCGCCTCCTTAATATAGTTCCTCCTGTTCCTAAATCACAACCCCATAAACTTTCGTTAAACCGTCAAAAACTTGAAACCATCTTCAATCAACTAAATCATCTTCGCCAACTATTTCCATTTGAAACTCGTTTAGTTACTTCCTTAATATTTCTCTAATTTAATTACTGCTGTACAGTATTTGAGTATATATGTAAATGGGGTTTTGGAGGTTTTCTAAAAAGATTTATAAATTTCCTAGTTTGCTTCATATTCAGGGATTTTTACGAAAGCCTCCGTCTTCCGTTTTTATGGAGAGTTGAAGAAGCTTTAGTAGTCTTCCTACCGTAGAAATTACTCCTTGTGATCTTTCTTTACTAGGTTATCGAATTCCACTGCCCATCATACATCTCAGATCTCCTTAAATTCAAATCCTCTGTTCATTCTCGCTGTAACCGTTCCTCGTTTAGAGCTTATTTAAAACGGCCTACAGCACTGCAGTGTTGGATCCTTCCTTACAAGAACTTCTACCGCATAGAATCCCATACCTATATCCTTCTGTCACTCAAGGACTTTTCCCACTTTTAAGTCTCACTTATTCCATCATTTCTTTACCATCCAGTTCACGAAGAAATAAAGTAGATATTCCATATATACACCCAAACTGTATGATAAGTGCTGCATGAATCCAACCAATAGCTATACTTTCAATATAATATAACTTAAAAAATTAAAAATATTTATACAGACATAAATCTGTAAATATGTTTTATTTATATCATACGTTTACTGCTTTAATTCCACCTTCAGTATGTTTTTACGTCTTTTTTGCTCTGTACATCAATTATCTTCTCTCTTCATCCTATGTTTCATTTGCGTGATAATGAATTATTTGAATCGTTATTATAAGGTAAGATATATATCAGGATGGTGAAGAAGGAGAATCTTAGTGTTACAATGATAATTGCCAATTCTAATGGCCGAAAAATATTTAGTAAGACCGGGAGTCATTCAAGACGAACAAAAGGGTCTTCCATAATTCAACTATTTCACTGGCGACCGTTTAATTATAATGTAATTAGGTGGGAAATTGATATCAACAGCTTCTTACATCACAAAATCGGCTACTAACTCAAAATAAAAAATATATAATGTTTTATAGACTTTTTTTACAGGGAATGTATTTCTTGAGGTTAGAAAAAATATTATATTCTTTTGTTCTTAAAGGTTTAACTTTACTGAAGACTATTGGACCTATCATTGCTACATTAATGATTATTGGTTTCTTCCGTGGAATTGCTCTTACATCATTTCCAATTGTTTTAACAGAATATTCAACTGGGAATAATTTTCCTTCAGTTCTTGGCTTGTCTTTTTTTTGTAGAGGATTTTTTATTGCAGCCTTAGGACCTCTGACTGGTGAGTATTAAAAATTTACGTTATTTATTTTTATGTTTTCAATATTTAATTCACAGCTACCAAATCTGACAACCAGTTGAGGAGGCATGAAGTATTGTGAGAACAAGACTTAGGACGTATTAGAAAGGGAATTGATACTAGGTTATTTTTACACATGACTTCGACTTTCCACCAAATTCGGGCCATGCCAGGCGAACTGTTCAAATGTTGTTGTTGGAAGGGAAAAATGATAGGCATGAATAAGTAAAAGTAGTGAACGGAATCGGGTAGAACCGATATATACCGACAGAAAGATTCCTTGACGTCTGAAAGGTATATATGTAACGAGAGGGACGAGAAGGAGCATGAGGTTCAGCCACAACCCACCAAATTAACCAACAACAACACCTCGACATATATATACTCTCTTGATTTCACCGAAAAAAAACACAGAACTCGGTGAAATTTTAACAAGTTTAAAATATTATTGCTGTGCTAAGATTTCAGGGGGAATAGGTTACATACTCTTGTCCAAGGAACCGTTTAATCTAAACACAAGAAGAATAAAAGTCATTTACGGTCTTAACCCATTTCTTTGGAGGAAGTGAGTATTTGCGTCTACATTAATTATTATTTTCAAGTTTTTTTCACTTGAGAGGAATAGTATGATAGGTTTATGAGCAAAGGATTAAATTGGTATAAATGATTAAATGACAAAGAATAAACTGACCAGGCAAACTTTTAGAAATGTTGGTCTGTTCTTTCTCCAACGTACCTTACTTAAATTTTATGCTAATAATTTATAAATAAATTATAAGTTTAAAAAGCATATATTGTTAATAACGGTTTTTATTTTTTTTTTTTCAGGATATATCAGAGACATTACTGATAGCTACACTTTGTTCATTCATTCCAACTCAGTACTAACGGCTTCAGTGTTGATTACCTGGATTGTAGAAATAATCATCTTAAAATTTAAAAATAATAGGAAAACAACCGTCGATACTTTGGAAAACGAGACTGATGATAAAATTATAGTGAAAAAAGTGTAAAGAGCTAAATGTCGTAACAATTTTCATAACTTTGAAGTTTCTGCTAATAATTGTAAATAATACATTGATTTTTTTTAATCTTAGAGGGGTACCATGGGAATTTTAACTCCTGTGATACAAAGATTTCTCCTCTCTCTTTAAGAACTTTCGCCAAACAACCTCATTCTCCTGGCTATACCTCCAAAGATTATTTTGCTATGAGATTCTGCCTAATAGACTTTTAGTTCGTTTTTTAACTAAAGTAATTTATTATATTAAAAAAAAAAAAAGAAATGTTTGAACAGATAGCTTTACTGGATTGTATATATTTTACCTGGATTAATTCTTACTCATGTTTGAATTTTATAATTTATTTCTTTGTATAATTTTTGGCGATTTATTTTAACATTACCTTTCTCAAAAAAAAAATCAGGATGAATGGAAGAAATGGGAAAAAAGAAGTATATCGATAGATAATAAAGTGCTAGAGATGATTCGTAAAATGGAAGCAGGAGACATGTCATGTGATGAGGATGTAGACAGTTTTAAGGATCTTGAAGATTCATCTGACGTAAATGGCACTAACTAGGATCTTTTCTGAAGACGTAGAAGAATTCATAACCTATCAGACAATTTTAATTACAAACTAAAAAAATCTAGTAAAAGAAGTTTGATGAAACTTATCCAAATTTCTTTATTTTTTCTTAAAGTTATCATAAAGAACCATTTATGTTGTACGCATCCCTATCCTCTACCTTCATCATTAGATCCTATTTGTACTTACTTGTTAAAATGGTAAGTATAAAGTTTAAAATCGGTTTTCAAGACTTTGTTATGGAGAATCTTGACCATAAGAGAGAAACATGTATGAGTAAAATTTACTCAAGAGTACCTTTAACTCAATTTATTCAAACAACGCTACCCTTCTAGTTTGTATTCAATGAGCAATGGGCAGGAGATACAAATGACTAACTGAACTTTATTTTAATAAGCATAGTTACAACAAACATGGCTTATGTTTTGCTTAATTGCAGAATTTTATTATTGTAACTAAACTATCAATTACAGCTTGCTGTATGTACAAGATATATCATCGTCAAAGTGTAAATTCAAGTATATGTGTACAAAATGGTTTATTATATGAGTTAGAGTTATTTTGTTTTCATAAATGTTGTGTACAACAGTTACTTGTTAGTTTTTTCTAAGAATTAACATGTAACTGTGAGTTTTATATTGCTAGTACTTGCTATTAAAAATAACTCCTCAGTATGTTTTAACACAAAATGTGTATAATTCTGAAATATTGTATTCTAATAACAATTTGTTAATAACACTTTTATCTATTATTCAGCTAATTGATCCAACACAGAGAAACGTTGACTCACATTAAATACGGAGAATCATTTTAAATACAATAATTTAAACTATATTGGAAACACAAACTTAAACTTTTAAAGTCTCTTGAATGTTTTTTTAAACCAAAATATTTTATGTACAGTATTAGTAATTTATGTAACAAGTTAACACTTTTTAAGTTATTTATTTAATTAAGGCGGTTGATCCGTGACTTGATTAGTCTTATCCTTATTTTATTAATTTGTTTTTAATAAAATTAATTTTTAAATGTTATCATTATTTTATTCACACCTGTGCTTATTCATCCTTCTCACAAACATAATAATATAGTGTGCTCAAAATAAATATTTTTAGAAGTAGTAGCTCACAAAATGTTGATTTTTTGTTATTTGCAACTGTATATCAGGAAGTATTAGATGTACAAATGTCGATGAGCAATTGTCTGGAATCTTAATAAATGGCAAGAAGTATTAGTATTTTATAATAAATATTTTCGTAGAAGTGTCCATAATATTCGCCGAAATATATTCAAAAAATTTTGATATTTCGTTATTTGAGAAAATTTTGGTCATTGAATTACTATATTTCGAGAGCTATTGAATACAAAAAGCTCTATTAGAGCTCATATTTTTCCACAGATGCTTACTCCCCTATGTAGCACCTGTTGAGCCAATTTATGCTTGTTCTTACTTAGTACCTGTCGAACTTAACAGTCATTACTTTTATTATTAACAAACACTTTATTATTGCTATATTTTTATTATTGAAAATAAACCTTCTTTCTAAACAATGCAATTTGTGGAGGGCTTACGTAACTGGTACCCTCACCCAGGAAAGCGAAACTGAAGAGAATAATCGTTTGTCACATATTTGTCGCGGCAGTGTCCAGTTGACAAGGAGATTCTTCAGAGAACCTTTAGTTTTTTTCTGTAGATGACCTTTAGAAGAAATCATCAGCAGTGTTCAGATCTTGCTCCCAATAGCAAGAAAGAACAGTGAGTATTCAATTTCAAAACAATAACGAAATTTTAAGAGTTGATTATGACAAAATTTACATGATTTGCTGAAAATCCAAACGAACTAGCCCATTGCTATATAAATATGAACAATTTTATCAATAAATTAAATAATATCATAGAGTATCATAATAATCATGCAATTTTATTTATATAAAAAAATAAAAATTATCTGGACCTGCTAGAAATGTTGATCAGCTAATATAATTGTGCACTATTTAATTTTAATAAAACGTTTATTGAACAATTTTGCAGAACGTACTTCTTTAAAATATTTAGATATCAATTGTGTTATTTCAGATCTTCAGAAATACAAGAGTTAGGAAATTTGGAGTATTTGACTAAAAGTAGACAATTAAACTGGGAAACATTAACTCACATTATGTTCAGATCAATAAAAAAAATCATCATATTTATTTACTTTCTCTTTTATCAAACCGAATTTCATAGATAAAATACGAATCAATTTACAATAAATGCCCCTTTATTATTTATCACTTAAACGAAAACAAAAGTAATCCACGGCATTTTAAACAAAATCACAACTTAGCATACACCTCTAACACCTTCCTAACTAGAAATTACAATGATCAACATACACATAAAGCACATGGATCATAGTTTCATCATCCTAATTATACCTTTAAAAATGTAAAAAATTCCTTTAAATCAAAACTCCTTGAAAAATCGATAATAATCAAAATATTAACTGCCGAAATCCCCAGATGTTTTTTTAGCTAATGTTTGAACTGTCAGCATTGTATACTTTTTTATAAAAACGGAAATTTCTCATATAAATGAAATTTAAAAACATTACAATAAAGTTATATAATTTAAAGGTACCTATTTATACATTAATCAAATTAAAATTACAAATGACCAACTATTGAGGTAAACTGAGCTGTCGACGCGCTCTTTAGATATCCGGTTGGTATAAGCAATGAAATTGCAAGGATGTTGACCTACTTCAAAATGTTTTGCTCCTTGTATTATTCGCGTCTACTCCATTACATACTGATGAACCAGTCGACGATTTTGCCAGGTCGTTTACTTCGATAGTGTACAAACACATCAATTACAATACACTTCAAACTAACAAATCAATTTAATAGAAAAAATAAATAAATGCTGAAAAATTTCAAAGAATAACCAACGAGGTAATCCGGAAACCCCATAAGTGGTAAATTCAAACTAGGTTCAATTGATAAGCTTGGCATATTTTCTAAAGACCTTTTAGAAAACTATTAAATATTTACTCATCCAAATCAAAAAATTGAAGATTGTTCTTTATTAAAATCGTTCAAATATGAACGAAAGTTCATCTAACTAATTGAAGAAATCACCAACTAAATCCTTTAAGAAATTACAATTGGACAAACTTCAATTGCCAATTAATAAATTATTTTTCGAAAAACATTATCCGAAATCATGAATTCTTTGGAAATATATTTAAGTATCTTCACCTGTCATAATATAATTCGGCTATGAACTAGACATTAAAAACGGACTTATCGAAAATGTTCTCAAGCTTCACAACATTTAACCGTTCAGATTCAGAAGTTCACTCACTTGACTCGAATGGAAATCATTAATATTATTAAAATAGAAAAATCTGATACGGTAAGTATATTAGGGTATTATTTCGAAATAATAATAATGAACATTACCTTTGTTCCTGCTCAAAATACAAGAGATGAAAGAGCCGTATACATCTGAATGCGTTCGGACTCGGCTTTTTCCGATTCGAACTCCTATACTTGATTTTTTTCCTGATTTTTTTTTTTATTACTATCTGATAGTAAAAAATCACTTAGTTGTGCAATGTTTTACATAGTCATTTTTGTACATTGATGCATCTTTTTAGTAACCTAATATGAATTGTGAGCCAAACCTCATAGTGCAGTCCCGAGCCAAATCCTACATATTGTACACCGTTCTATTGTACCTATTTGTAAAAAAAACAAACCAATATTTCCATAAAAGCAAAGTAACTGCTGTTACACTGTAGTCAATTTACAATACTACTACTTTTTATTTATTGATAGATATTAAAATCTGCCACACAGTTGTGGGCAATACGTAATAGTGATGAATAATCTCATACATACTAAAATAAAATAAAATAAATGAATAAAAAAAAAACCAAAAAAAACTCTCTTAAAATATATACAAACAGAAGAATAAACAAAATGAACATAATCAAACTATCTGTATGAAAAATAAATAAATAAAATAACATAATGATAAAATAATATAGTCTCTAGTCACATTACACTGTAGTAAACTGGCGTCCAAGGATTACTTTTTTTGGTAATCATTCAGTATTTGGCTCAATTTCGTGTGACTGATCTTCTATTTTATATATATTTTATTTATTTAGCAACTATCTGGTTAAAGAATTTTTTAAAGCTCTGAAATTGTCGATCCATAAAGCTAAAAAGTTATACTTGCTTCCAAGAAAGCAATTATAGCACGAGAAGCTTTTAGGAAACAATACCCCCTCTGACACGCACTCGCCCCCCCTCTTCACCTTTTTGCACATCTCAAGGGATGCAATACACAAGCAATGTAACGTATGGAAGAGGCCTTTTGGTTTCTCTTTGATTTCCCCAATCTAAAAATAAATATTTTTTATTTCTTTTTGCTATTTATAAAGTAATTGAAATTTTCTTTAATGGTGATAGGTTATGCGCACACGTGCTTATGTGCACAACTGGAACAGCCTCCACTGAAACACGTACTTAAGTACTATTCATATTGATAAAACAAACTCCGTGACGATAACTGACTTTACACAAGGACTCGGAGTTATTCTAGTCTAATTATATTATGATGATAAGATGAGTCTACGACTTTTGTAAATTAAACATTATTCACCCTAGCATTCTGCCATTCGTAAATGTTATATCTGTAAAGGAAGCCTGTAATATTAACTTTGATACAAAATATATCAAAGAACTTTCGCTATTGAGGGAAATTCTCTATTCGGGGGCGAAACGTTGGCAAATAAATAGTTTATGTTTATGTTTTGTTCCTTTTGATCGCATCCCCGTCTATATTGTTATATATATTATTTTCGACTGCACCCGATGTACAATACCGCTTTCGTAGTGAGGAATATTTTTATCTTCTACTCATGTTACCGCACTTTGCGTTATTTGAAATCAATGATTCAATATTTGTTTCAGGTAAATATGAAGATAACAAGAGACCACTTAAAGATAGCACCTCCCGATGGAGGATGGGGATGGCTTATCGTATTGGGATCAAGTTTGATATATGTGAGTAATATATCGAAGCTCATTCAAATTCACTATTATCATAACTAGGAGCTAATACTGGCTTGATATCACAAGAGAAACAGGGCAACTCGATATATTTTTTTTAATGAGTTATAACAGATTATGATATATTTCAGGATGGAAGGCACGATGGTATATTTAACAAGGAGAAAACAGTGTAGATAGCTCAAAATCATTTTTGAATAATTTACGAAATTATGAATTCAACGACAGTAATGACTTAGTTTTGCTCTTATAATAAAATAAATCGCCAGTTTAACATCGAAATAGACTGAAAAAAGACAGGAAACTGCTCGTCGATTCCGACTATTACAACATTTACTAGACAAACGGTCTAAAGTTCCAATCCAGTACAAAAGACAGATCTACATGACTATTATAAGGTCTATCTGGATAAACGGAGTTGAGCAATGGGGCTCCACTAAACCATCAAATTCCTCCCGAATACAATCCTTACTGTCCAAGATCCTTCATAAATCCTCAATGCTCTTTACTTTGTCACAAATCAAATCATCCATCAGGACCTCATTGTCCCATATGTTACCGATTTGGCCAGAATCAGATACCAATCTTTCTATAATAAACTTCCCAACCACCTATACCAACTCGTTTTTAACCTGACTTCTCCTTAATTACCTAATAATCCTCCTAGGTGTCTGAAAAAAAGATGGCTTCGAGATCTTCTCCTCTAGAAATATTTTTGGAGTTATATCTATGGATAGATACTCCACATGTTTGTATCATGTCATTATAGCACTTAAAGCAAATTTACTTGATGTATACAGTTGTATATATGTATAAAGTTGTAAATAACAATAAATAAATTATTAAAAAAAATATCTGAATTTACTTCATTTAAGAAGCAATAGCTTAGCTAAGTTACTTAATGTTTAATAGTTACAGATAGATTATAATGAATGAACATAGACGTAGTTGGAAAATATATATATGAACTGCGGTGGTGGATGGCCAGGGAGAGTGAGGGGGTATAAGATCGTCAATAAAACATTTGCGTGTTCATAGGAAGAAAATGGATTAGATGTAATGATTCTCACAGAGGAGAGACAATTTTTTATAAAAGCTGAAAGATGTTAAACAGATGAAGAGAAAGGCAAAAGCAGCGTGAGAGGGTTCAGAAAGTATTACAAAGACAATGAGTTGGGATTAACTGGTTGAGTTGATTAGGTACAGGAAAATCTGTGGGGATATATTATATATTTGATCAAAAGAGAACAAAAACTCTTCGGATAAACTTTTATCACTCTAGATACCAAGAATGGAAGTAACAACGACTTTTAGAGATGTTTAACAATTATCGTTATAAAAAAATATCAATAATAATAAATTTATTTTATCTCATCCATTTCTCAAGTATCGTGCAGCACCATATAAGCTATATTGATTATCTGAATGTATGATTTTCAATATATTCGAATAAATAAATATTAGTACAATGTTCTTGCTAAGTTTGTAAAAACTGATCCAATTTGCATGATTCTGATTGTTTATAATTCAATTATCTTTCCATTAATTTTATAGGAATGACCATAAAAAGTATACTTTTTGATTTATGCGCAAATAAAATATTTTATAAGTTCTTTTCCTAATATTAAATATGATGCATATATGTGCAATATGAAAGGGTTCCCAAGAGAAGTTTTATCAAAATCAACAGTAATTTTGCAGCTAATATAAGTCTAACTCTAGTTTCACGCGTATGCGTTTGGTTCCATATCACGGTTGGTAATTTATTTTACCAACTTTAACTGAAGAGGAACGGGGTAGGACAATCCGCTAACAGGTTAATTGTGGCAGAAACACACAGAGTAATGACCGATAATTAGTTGACTTTTAGGTTAATAAGCAGTTATTATTGTTGGTTTATTATATTATATAATGGATAATATAATAATACAATTCTTTCTGTTATGTATTATTTTTTTCAAATAGGGTTCACACTAAATTTTATGTGTCAGTAGAAGATTCGATTTTGCATATATAATGTTCATTAAACAGCGTATTGTTTAGACTATTAATAATGGTGTTTCACCTTTCTTGCATTACTTTTATAATATATACTAATAAAAAAAAAAAGAAAAGTAATGGCTCGAAGAATTTGCTCTTAACAGCAAACATCTTGATTTATGTTTCTTATTAATCTGTGATTTGCAGATTGCTATGGGATTCATCAAATATTCACGATATTTATCAGAATTCATGTATATGTTTGCCGATCGTTCGAAATTGTTTTACTATTTTTTTTTCTTATAGTTTTCGACTAGAGCCATTGAGCCATCATTTGGATTACTCTTCGGAGATCTCTTCAAGCAGCTTGGAGTCGAGACAACGGGAGCATCTCTTGTCGTATCTACACTGTGTATTATTATCAGCATTTCAGGTACTCAGCATATTGCCAATGAATAATTGATAATTGTCTGTAGACTATTGATCGAAGTGGAAACTTTGTTTCATTAGCATACAAGAGAAAAAAAAACATATTCATACAAATAAGTACACCATCATAATAATCCATTCGTCACTATTTTATGCAACTACGGGTAGCCAAATGCAGGGTAATGTGTTCAGAGATTTCATATAAGCAACTCATTTGTAGGTTTTTAACAAATTTTAACCAAACAGTTAAACAGATTTTCAAGTTTGATGACTAAGATTATTCACTGAGATGTCGTGATTCTTTTGTAAACATTTGACCTAAATAAAAAAACTGTAAAATCTGTCCATCTGTTTCTTTGGGGTCTGCTTTGAGCTGATCCTACAACCAATTTTGAAGTTCAATGTCTCAAGTTACTCAGTAATATCTTGTGAGTGTTTTCAAACAATTTGAGCTTAAAATGTTGAAATGTGGATGCACTTGCAAACTTGCCACTACTACACTAGTGAGTATAGATTGCTCGCTTGGTTTTTTACACGGTCAATATCGAATTTCCTTACTACATTGACTGAGAGGTATATTGTATTAATTATATTTACACGTGTCCCTATTTATATTCCATGTACATTAATATCGACTAAATAATATTGATCGTGTAATCGTTAGCGGGCTTTAGGTTGATATGGTGTAGTGAGGGACTCATGTTTATTTAAATAATGATGATTGGTGGATGCTAATTAGAAAGAAAGGTAAATCTTGATATAAATTGAACATTTAGTGTATAAGGAGCCTGTAAACGAATACAAAAGTTTATTTTTAAGGCTAAGATATTGTATATATTTATAGAGATACAGCTATTAGTTTCTGATAGCATATGCATAATAAATAGTAAGTTTAAATGACATTTTATTGACTATTACTATAAAAAACACCAAAATTATGTTGCTCTATGGTAATATCAGCGGAAAGCATAGAACAGTACCATGTATTAAGAATTGAATATGTGATGCTTTGTGACTAACACTTTAGATATAAGACAAATTAGAAAAATGTTCCCCTTAACACGCCTAATTGACAGTTCTTTTGTATATAATGTTGTTCTAATGATGTTTTAGACATTAAATGTAGTTTTACCTCATTTTTTATAGTTTCAAGTAAATATCATCAAGTCATACTTACTCAAGAAATATAGAAAATGTATGAGATCTTGCTCGATCCTTGTTTCCTAGTGTCTCGTAGGAGATTAGGCATTATAGGGGCAGAACATCATTTAAATAAAATCTCAACAAATTAAATGAAAAGACAAATAACTTTATTCATTTGACAGCGACATGAGTATGGCAAAGACGCTCAACTACCAAATTCTTCCCTATTTTTCTTACCCTCTTTGAAAACTCTATTAAAAAACAATTTTTTTTCAGTCAAACAATTATTTCTTATCTAAGAAACTTCAGAAACTATGTCAAGATTATAATGTACTATAAAAAATAAAAGTTTAATAAGTATTTCAAGTTCGAAATCTATATAATTAATTAACTTTAATTGAAATAATAATCATCTTATTTAAACTCTCCTTAAATTAAATAATCTGAACTGAACGCTGAATATACATAAATAGAAATGCAAATGAATAACTACAAAGGAAACTAAAAATAAATTATGTATTCATTACGATAAGCTGATCAAAAGTTACATAATGTTCTCAAGGATACACTGATTATTCTTGGAAAATCAAGAGAAAATATTCAAGGATAAAAATTTTAAAGAGTTTTTATTAATCTGTGAAAAACTTCAGTTAATTGAGAAAAAAAATTAATTAAAACTTAATAAGCAACCAATAATGGTCATTTTCTCACACAATTATTTTGGTCGTGCGTTGAAAACTTGTTGATAAAATGCTTTACTGTTATTTTAGTTTAAAGCGATTATTGACCTGTAAAATTTCACGTTAACCTAGAATAACTAGTAAACTGATTTCTTAGTGAATTATAATCTAAAACTATTTGCAAATGACGATAGTAAAAAGTTAACTACTCCCTGAGGTTGCGTAAGCCTAATATACCAGGTTTTTCAAAATTGTACATAGCCAATAACTCTTAATGTATTATAGTACAAGAGCCCAAGAGGAGAAAAAAGACAGTTATCTCACCCCAATTTTTGATTACTTTAATAAAAACTATCTGCCAAGTATAGGTAGTGGGCGGCTGTTTCAAAGCGATAAAAAAACTAATTTTTCATTGGGAGCTCTATATTTTAAAAAGTAGGAACAACACAAGAAAACCTAAGAGAATGTCATTTAAAGAAGAGTAAATTTACTAAAATATGAGCCCTAATAGAGTTATTTGATATATATTTTAATATAAAAAACCTACACAGAGTATGATAAAGTTCTTA
>NW_027106975.1:533878-537487 GCF_000696795.3 Halyomorpha halys
CTGAAAAGCATATAAGTTTGCTACCTTAAAATTTTTGATTACTTAAAATTTATGAGTCTGCCATATGTAGGTAGGGGGAATAAAAAATGGCGGATGTTTGAAAGCGATAAAAAAAAAAAAATTTCATTCGGAGCTCTATATATTAAAAAGTAGGAACAACAAAAGAAAACCTAAGAGAACGTCATTTAAAGGGGGGAAAATTTGATAAAATATGAGCCCTAAAAGAGATATTTACGTTAAATAGTTCTCGAGATATAGCTTTTCAAAAAGCAACATTTCATAAAAATGTTATATTGGACGTACTGAAAGGTCAGTAGTCGGTGAATTTATTTTGAAAAATCTATATCTCAAAATCCATTTGACGAACAGATGTCTATTAGCACTCAAATTAAAGCTAATTTAATGAGCTATAAAGTAATTCATGATGTTTATCTGCGTAGGAGTCATAGTTTTCATGAAATGTGCTAATATAAATTGATTTATAGTTGTTCGGACAAATTTTTATTTGCCAAATTTATATTCATATGTGAATATCATAAAAACTACTACCTCTACGAAGATTAGTGTCATAAACTACTTTATAGTAAGTTAAATTTCCTTTATTTTGAGTGTTGGCAGACATATGTGCGTCTTATGAAGCTAGAGACTTTTTTTTCTTCAAAAATCCAACATTTTATACGAACAACTAGAAATTAACATTTTGTGAGTTTATTTTGTCAAATATCATAAAAACTTATTTATGTTATTCTGGAGAAAAACTTAAAGTTTTTATTCAATGTTCAATATCATGAAAACTACCGAGCGATAAAAAGTCCATCCTTTAGTAGAGTAAATTTGCTAATATTTATGCCCTAGTTAACTCATTACGTACAATATTTTCAAAAATATTTTTTTAAACACCAATATTTTTTTTTCAAATAAAAATAAATAAATAAGGAGCAAAAGTTGTTAATATATTTCTACAAATATCATGAAAACTACGATTCCTAAGAAAATAATCATTATAAACTACTTTATGGCATATTTACCAAGCTTCTAATTGTGTCCTTAAAAAATCCTTTTTGTTCAATCTTTTCCAATTATGGCTCAAACTGGAGCTAGTTAAATACTCCATAAAGTAGATTACAATAAATATCATCGTGAGAGTAGCAGTAAAGAGTTCTACTAGGGTTCAATAAAAATGTCGTTAAATATATCCTAAAGTAGTTTATAATGATTGTTTTCCTAAGAGTTTTAGTCTTCGAAATAAGTTCAATAATAATTTTATCTTAGTTTTTGAAGAAAACAGTATTGGATTTGGAAAAAACAGTATCAATGGAATTATAGAACATAAATAGCTCTAAAACTGAAATCTAAGCTCGTTAATTGCGCTGTTAATTATTTTATAATGGTATTTCAGCTACAATTAATATTTTAAATGTTGTATGCAATAAATATAAAAATATACGGGAACTACTTTGTAAAACCAGTGACATTAGGGTTACGGGCCATCACTGAGAGGTAAACATTTTACCATCGTATTTTTCAAACATTTTTACAATAGGATCGGTTGAAATAAATAAATTTACACTTAATTCTAGAAACTCCTAATTTTTTTCTGGACTATTAAAACAATGCGTGTTTCAATAAATAAAAAAAATATCATGTAGGTTTATCATCGTGAAAGAAATAAGTGAAAATGAAAAACTAACTGGTCTGCACTTAGCCTAAAAGAAAAAAAATATATCAACTTGAAATTATAGTTAATTCGTAAAGTATTTGACAGCATCAAAGGCCTTTCTGTAATCTTTGCTACACATAATGCTGCCAGGGCAAAAGGGAAATGAAGAAAATATAATTTAAAGTGAGAAATTAAAATAATGAATAATTAATTTTTTAGCTCTAAATAAATATAATACCCTAAGATGAAGAATATGTACATATATAAACCTCCTTTGACTTAAGTCCAAAATAGTTTAATTTTCCAAAATATATACTATTGAAGTTATTAAAATTTTTAGTATACTAATGAAGCAAATACTGAAAATAGAAGATTTTAGAAGCTGATTCATTAAAAATAAAATTCAAACTATTGTTGGTGTTCATGTTTATATTTCATAATTTATGTATAATAAAAATTTACGATTAAAATTTTCACGTTATGGTCTTAGGAATATGTTTTAATATATTATAAGGACTATACAAATACAGTAAAAACAAAATGTATTGATTACACATTTGTACTTCTAATTACAATCGATGAAACAGTAGAGCTAAACTTTATCTCCTGGAGATGTTTTCTAAAATGACAACAAATGTTTGTAAACTCCATATTAATCATTTTGAGTGCAAAGACCAGTACTAAAATTGTTTTTTTTTTATTTTGCTAATATTGGTAAGAATAAAATTTTTATTATTTTATATTTTAAGGGTATTCATGATCTATAGTTTAACATGTTAAAGCGTTAAATAATTAATTATTATAAAACAATTCCTTGTTTAACTATGTTAAAACGAAATAACACATAAATCTGTCTGTTAAATGGAGGATGAAGTCAAACAACAGACCAGCTGAGCTCGTCACCATTTTGTTTGTTGTCGTGCTAGGTCACTTGCTCGTAGTTTGTGTTTTTATTGTATTAGTATTGTTTTGGATGTTTTTATGCCTAATAAAGCAATGGAAGACAATAATAGTAATGTAATGACAGTTGTCAATCAGCTCATCTTGATTTTCTTCCTCACCAGTTAAAAGATCAAGGCACTCAGTGACTAAACTTTTACAAAACTTCCATTTTAGGCATGTTGTAATAAATTACTTTAATCAAAACTTATAATTAAACAATAACATGAAGTTTTGGAAGGAAAGGTTGTTAAACAAGTTGCTCAGATTCGCTATGAGCTTATATGCATTTAAAATTTTACATGATTTTAAATAGGGCAGCTCACACTCCTATACTTATAACATTTAACCTGATAAAACAATTTACATTTAACAACATCATGAATACCCCTATAAATTTCAGTTTTATGGATAGTTTATTTATTTTTTTAAATGGGTATCTGGAATCTTTAATGCTATGAATGTCATTTGATTAATTTTTTATCGTAATATTATGTGGTAATAAATATGATTGTAATAAAATTGATCACATTTCTCTTTCAGGACTAGTTGTCGGACCACTAATAAAAAGGTATACATACAGGAAAGTAGCTATTTCAGGTGGGGTGATAAGTACTGCTGCCTACCTGTTGACAGTTCCAGCGAACAGTATGCTACACATCTTAATTACGTTTGGAGTACTTGGAGGTATTTTTCATTAAAATATTTACTATGTTTGTTAGGTCTCTAGGAGATTTCTTATATATATATTTTAACCGATACCGCAATCGGTTGATCTCGTGCTTGGGACCAAGTAGAACAGCGGCCTGCTCTCTTCCCCTACTTACTACTAATTTTTTTTTTTCCATAGCATAAATATGTAGATTAAGTTTTGTTATCAAACAATAAATGACTAATTCTAACCACTCACATATTTATAAAAAACCTACACAGAGTATGATAAAGTTCTTAACAACACTTATCTTACATCTCCCTGACAGAAAATCTGTTTTTACATTTAAATTTCACTG
>NW_027106975.1:538142-543736 GCF_000696795.3 Halyomorpha halys
AAAAGCATATAAGTTTGCTACCTTAAAATTTTTGATTACTTAAAATTTATGAGTCTGCCATATGTAGGTAGGGGGAATAAAAAATGGCGGATATTTGAAAGTGATAAAAAAAAAAAATTTTTCATTCGGTGCTCTATATATTATAGAGTAGGAAAGTATATTATAATTATAAAAGTAGGAACCCTAAGAGAACGTCATTTAAAGATGGGAAAATTTGCTAAAATATGAGCCCTAAAAGAGATATTTACGTTAAATAGTTCTCGAGATATAGCTTTTCAAAAAGCAACATTTCATAAAAATGGAGACGTACTGAAAGATCAGTAGTTAGTGATTTTATTTTGAAAAATCTATATCTCAAAAACCATTTGTCGAACAGATGTTTATTAGCACTCAAATTAAAGCTAGTTTAATGAGCTATAAAGTAATGTATGATGTTTATCTTCGTAGGAGTAATAGTTTTCATGAAATTTGCTAATATAAATTGATTTATAGTTGTTTGGACAAATTTTTATTTGCCAAATTTATATTCATATGTGAATATCATAAAAACTACTACCCCTACGAAGATAAGTGTCATAAACTGCTTTATAGTGTTACATTTCCTTATTTTGAGTGTTGGCAGACATATGTACGTCTTATGAATCTAGAGATATATTTTATCAAAAATTTTATACGAACATCTATAAATTAACATTTTGTGAGTTTATTTTGTCCTATATCATAAAAACTACTACTCCTACAAAGATAAACATAATTAACTATTTTGTAGGAAATTTAACTAGCTTTAATTTGAGCTCTGGAAAACATCTCTACACCAATGGTTTCTGAAATGAAGTTTTTCATAAATCAAACTTATTATCCGAACAACTATAAATCAATTTATTTTAGCAAATATCATGAAAACTACTATTCCTACGAAGGTAAAGTTCAGAAAGTTATTTATAGTCCATTAAACTAGCTTTAATTTGGGAGCTAATAGACATCTGTAGGTCCTGAGATATAGATTTTTCAAAATAAATTAACTAACTACTGAGTACATTTTCATTTTACATTTTAGTACATTTTCATGAAATGTTACTTTTTAAAAGGCTATATCTCGAGAATTATTGGACGTAAATAGCTCTTTTAAGACTAATATTTTAGAAAATTTACTCTTCTTTAAATAATGTGCTCTTAGGTTTTTTAGTGTTATTGGTAGTTTTTAAGATATGAATAATTAGTGTTTTTTAAGGTTTTGAAACAGCAGCCATTTTTTATTCCCCCTACCTATACTTGGCAGACTCATCAATTTTGACTATTAATTATACATAGTTTTCATTAAAGTAATCAAAAATTGGGGTGAGATGACTGCCTTTTTTTCTTCCCGGCCCTTGTACTATCACCTCCTCCAAGATTTGCTGACATCTTTAAAAACGGGGGAATGTAATAATCCTACTCTTCTTCAAAACAAACGCTGAGGGAAGCTAAGTTCAGTTGAGGTTAATTGGAATGTTCCCCATTGTAATATAAATTGAAACAGAAAGCAGCCTGTGACTATCTCGCACTCTTTCCCTAGTTCTCTTTCATGCCAATGGTCCATCATAAGTCCCACCTTTATGGTTTCACTTTCCTGTTTCCTCTTCATTATACTCCCACCAAGTTTAAAAATGGTTGAAAAATATGTTGTTGTTTTTTAAAATACACTGTTTATGCTGTTTTATGCGTTCTGCTTTTTTAATTTTTATTTCTTTTTTTGATTGTAGATAATGTATTTATTGATTAATTAACATTAATCTGTTGCTAAAAAACGTTATAACATTCTAGCAGTTTTTTTGAAATTTTAACTGATTAAATAAACAAAACGACATAGATCTTAGTAATAGTTCTAACACCACTAGTTCAAATTCTAACTACCAAGGTTAAATGCTATTAATTAGCCATGTATATATTGTTGTTTCATGCATTGGTGGAAAAGAAAATCATATAGTATATTAAAGGTATACAGAAACATAATTAATCTTTCAAATTTATTTAGGTGTTGGATTCGGCCTTTGTACTGCATGCACATTGGTGGGTATCAATGATTACTTCTTAAAGAAAAAAGGACAGGCAGTTGGTCTTTCATTTGCTGGTACTACTGTAGGGTTTATGGTGATGCCTCAGATAGTTGGGTAAAAACAAAGCATTCTTATTTATTGGACCTAGTACATAACAATTAGACCTATTTTGAATAAAAAAAGTAATATTAAAAAAACTTTTCACATTAAATACACTTATGAGATGTAGAGAGTTGACCGCAGATTAATAAGTGGAGAAGATGGTCAACATGAAAAAACAAATAAACGAAAAATTATTTATTCGTGCCAGAATAATTTTTATATAAATAATGTGCCAGAATAATTTTTATATAAATAATGTTTATTTATTTGTGTTTTTTTGCTGACCGCAATCCCCCTCCCCCTCCCTCCCCCTCCCATCTTCTCCACTTAAATACACTTATATCTAATTTTAAGCGAATCCTTTAATTTTTTAGATACTTACTGGACGAATATGGTTTTCGTTCCGCAGTCCTTATAATAGGGGCACTATCTCTACATGCGACAGTGGGAGCTTGCTTATTTCAACCAGTGTCGTGGCACAAGAAAGCAGTAGTGGTAGTAAAGTTACATTTAATTTCAAGCTACAGAAAACAGCAATTGAAAAATACTGTAAAATCTTATAATATCATAAAATTAACTGAATAATCCTATTTATTTATTTTTTTAATTGAAAATCTTCACTTAAATGTTAAGAATAAATGAAAGTTTAAATGTGTTAACAGACATACCTACCGGTTATAATGCCTAATACATATTGAAATTACATATCATTTCACTCTTCAATTTGTCAAATGATGTATAAAGTTTACCTGGGAATCAGTAAATTACAACTGGTTTTTCTTTATTTTTGGGGTCCCATCTGAACACTTACTGCACTGTAATGCCTAATTTAAAATACAATATCTGGGAAGGTTTTCTAAATTGTCTAAGATATTGAAAGTGTAAAATTATTGAAAAATATAAAATAAAGATTTAAAAAATTTTCGGGGTCCCTTTTAGAATTGTGAGTTTTTAAAAAATATTGTTTTGTAGCTATGTAGGTTTCTAATTTGAAGTGCATGAAACATAAAGATTTATTAAAAAATTCCTAGTCAATTAAGTAAGCAATCAAACCAAGATCAACAATAAAATCATAACAGAGGCGGGAGTCCCAAAGCACTTCAGAAGGTTGTGGGTTCGATTCTCACCTCGGTCGGTCAATAATTATTTCCTGGAGGCCCACAGTAATGAATCATGACATTTCCAATGTGGAGCTGTATAGGTAAAAACAGAAAATCATAGTTGTAAATTTAAAATAATCTCAAGCGACTTTTGTCGATTAGTTTGTATATATTAAAATATAAATGATAATTTATATTTTTGATAAGTCATAATTTTTCAACATAAATTGTTTAGATTTTAAAAACAATATTTATTAGCAGGGAGCAGAAGAAGAATCCTACACCTTCTTGCGACCCGATAAAATTGGGATGAAGGATGATAGTTCAACACCAATGGAAACCACAAGTAAGGCTAGTTAAACTTTATAATAAAGTTTTTTGTAACCAATATTTTTTTAAAAATTTAAATATTATATTATTTCAACCCTCTTTACATTAAAACCATACTACTTGTTACGCTTGGTAAATTTGCATAATTATTTGTAATTTTAGTATCGACAAAATTTCAATATAATTAATCAACTTATTTTCCTATACTTTACGTTACCATTAACTAGCATAATCAATCAAACCTAATTTATTGATCATAACCTCTTGGATGGAATCTTTTTTACTGCATTTGAAATACATTATAGAAGGGGAATAAGAAAAGGGAAACAAAACGACTGGAAAGTGGATTGAGTCTGATGATGGGGCTCACCAGGTTTCGTGATGTCATTAGTCAGACCTTCTGTAGCTCAGGGAGTTGAGGCGTTCTTGAAGCCTAGGAACTGCAGTGGCGCCGATTCGGATCCGGCCTAGAGGGTGCACTTTAATTTCTGTGGTGCTACCAAGAAATTAAAACTTAACCTCCCACTATGGTGTTACAATAGAGTGTTATTCCCTTGTAGATAACCCCCCTTTCTCCCCATATGCCAGAAATGACAAACCAGGAAGGGACATATAAAAAAATTATTAATTAGTCCTCAGTCGAGTCTGAGACGGATTATGTGTTTGCCACTATTTTGGCCGTTCTGTTGGTATTAATATCTGAAAAATGGGTTAGTGTAGTTTTGGAGGCTATCAAAGAATTGGATGTGCCTGTGTAAGATGGATGCCGTCACTGCCGGAAATCCAAGTGGCGTATGTAGTTAGTTTTCGGTCTTTGTAAACTAGTACGTTTTACAATGCGACGCATGATACTACACTGAAACTGTTGGAGTGTCGTCGCTGTTGTATGTGTTCTGTTAACCAGTATGGTGTACCGTGCAGTAGGCCCTATCTGAGAATACTTTTGTATATCAGTAATTAGAGGCGAAGAGAAAGGTTAGGAGATTTTAGCAGGTGATTAAGCCTGTAAGCGTTGGTCCTAACTAGCTTTATTTTCTTATGCCAATGGCGAGCTAGTGTCAGGTGTGTCACTCAGGTAAGTGTAAATATACAGGTATGTACGGCACGTTCTCACACCCTGCTATCTTATAGACATTATGGAGAGCGCGCTTGTTCTTCTGGGTGGAGAAAATAATAAGGCCGGTCTTGACATGGTTGTAATCTTCTTAAATAAAAACCTCCCCATATGTTGACTAGCACTTTTTCATTTGTGTCACTATAACTAACATTTTCCCCGTCATGAAACAAAAGTATTAGTGCTTGTATTTCGTAATTTTTACACTTGTAGTTATTTACTAATACCATCAGCTTCATTATGAAACAGGGCCCTGGCATTAGAGGCGAGAATTACAAAACTAGTTGTAGGCATTTTCAAATTCTTATTTTGTATCTATTTTTAAACAACTATTTTCGAACCTAAAAGATTATCACAAGATAAAGGCATTTTCTCCAAAAATATTTGAATTACCAGGAAACTAGATGGGCTGAATGTTACTAATGAAAGTAAATTTGTCTTATTTTTTTTTGTATATTAAGAAACAAATTAGTTGAGATGTAAAATATTACCAATTGATTTTTATAAAACAAATAAAAGAGTAGTAACGTAAAAATGAGCGTACGGCATTGGCCTAAATATTATAATTTTAAATAAAAGTATGAATCTGGAAGAGTTGTGAATAATATCTTTAATATATTTTACATAAAAGATAAATGAACTTTTGAAGATGTTATTATTATAATAATTTTTAAATATTCTATATTGTATTTTTTCAGTTGTTAAAATCACCCCTTTAATTTTGATGAGTCGCATCAATGATACAAAATTAATGTCAGATACCTCTGACACATATAGAAAAATAATTAAATATCTCCCCGAAACAAAAGCTGACTACCACACATATCAGCTACGTCAGGAGAGGGCGTTCAGAGTAGTCATCAGACAATTACACCCCTCAACACCACCGGAAGCTATCAAAGAAGAACTTAC
>NW_027106975.1:548136-552771 GCF_000696795.3 Halyomorpha halys
CATACAGATAGTCTGATTATGTTCATTTGTCTATCCTTTTGTTTGTATATATTTTAAGAGTTTTTTTTTTTGTTTTTTTACATATTTATTTTATTTTATTTTTTTATTTTTTATTTTTTTTATTTTAGTATGTACGAGATCATTTATCAATATTACCTATTGCCCACAACTGTGTGGCAGATTGTAATATCTATCAATAAATAAATCTATCAATAATTTTGATGAATGCTTTAAAATCAATAGGCCTTATTGCATATAACTTTTTAAGACATAAAGATCTTAGCTAATGTCACTATTCATTTATATCTTAAACTGTTTCAGGTGGAGTTAGACTTAATGTGAGCTGTCCTAATTTAGACAGCAGAAGGAATTCGTTAAGTATTTCATCACAAATATTTTATTTTTCCCTCTTAGATGTGGCTGGATGCTCATTTCACGTCCAGGTTTGTACTAATTAAACTAATTAATAATACTTTGTAGTGATAGTGATACTGTAATTATATAAGAAGTTTCGAGTGGGATGGAAGGTACGGTCAGGGGAGATAACGCTGATAAGTAAATCATATTTTTATTGATTGATGTTGCGGCCTAAATTGTAGGTTTTGAACAATGCAACTATGCAGAAGTTCTACAACGAGTCTAGAACATAACACTCATGTTAAACCATTCGGCTGAGTCATCCTGATGAAGCCATACTATCTATACAGAAATGTCGGTACTAAATAAAAATGAGTTTTACTTATTAATGTTCTCTACTGAACGTGCCCTCTCGACCAACTTCTCGTTATCTACAGCAATGGTTCCTAACCCCAAAACCCAAACATCAGAGAAGGTAAACAATAGAACAAATTTAACAATAATCCCTAACAAAATATCTGATGCCAGACCCTCCGGTTGGGAACCACTTACCAACAGTCCAATACATTGGCACCACTTTAATTATAATATGTTACTTTATTATACGTACTAATCTGAAACAAATATTACCAGGGCATTACTGGCGAAGGATTAGAAAAGATAGCTGTTGGTTCAAATATCAAAGAAACCCACATCAAAGACAATTCCAAACAAAATTTAAAGAAATCAGTAAAAAGTCATTTGTCGAGGTTATCTAAATTCCTGGATCTTGATCTCCTAACTGATGGTGTGAGTTTTAAAATTTTTATAATTAAAAATATATTTTTATGATAGAAAGGTGGCCATCCGGAACATTTTCAATTCAATACGATGAATTAATTACTTTCTAAGATTTTTATTATGTTGTTAATTGTGCTAAAATTTTATTTTATTTGTTTCAAAGGTATTCTTAAACATTCTATATGGGCTGTCGATGTTAAGTGTAGTTGAAATGAATATCAAATTAATTTTGCCTTTCTTCTTTACGGATATTGGCTTGACAAATTCTGAAATCGCATCTATATTGTCATCGATGGCTGCTTCAGACATATGTTCTCGATTAATTGTACCTCCTATTCTGGATAGGATGACAATCCCTAGGAGGGCCACTTATTTATTTGGCGCTGTTTGTATAGCCTTAGGCCGGTCTTGTAAGTATTTTGAAATTGTAATTTATTTTTTATATAAAAAAATGTTTGTTGTAGGATTTGTTCTCAAGGTAACTAATCCTTGGGGTAAGGAGTATGATGGAAGGGGTAATCAGACAGGAAAAGTGAGACCAAAAAGGTGGGTCTCACGATGACCCAGAGGCGTGCTAGAGGATTAGGAGCCAATCAGTAGCTGTCTTCTGTTAAAGCTTAGATTGCGGTACACATTCCTGTTAACTTTGAGGTAAACCTGAGGCCCAGGGCGTGGCCGACCCCTATATTTTGGCTTCACTTTTCCTTTGAAGAAGGGTGGCGTTACAACCAATCTTATGATTATAAAAAAATAAATTCAGCTTTAGCTTAGGTGTTACACTTAAAACCTATAACTTTTATTTTAACATCATAAAGATCTTATATAGGCGATGAGGATACTTCTATCATCTTATTACGTAATATGGAAAGAATGTTGATTGGAAATGAAGATTATGTTGCTAACCGATTGTTAAAGTTGTGCTCTAAGGAATATTCAAAATATTAACTCAGGGAAGACTGAGCTAGTTTGTAGGAAGGGCCTAGAAGAACCTGACATTCTTTAAGAAGGGTTCTACTCCTTGTGAGCGTTTGAGCAGAGAATTTGGAGAACCTTAGCGACCATATCTACCGAAACAACATGAGAATCCTGGGTCTAAGAGAAAGTCAAGAAAGAAACTTTCTGTTTAAAACGACAGGATCATATTTCCTTCTAGTTTTGACTACAAGAAGAAAGCGAAAGCCAGCTGAACCATATATCCAATATTCCAATAGTCCTCAACCTCTTTCCCGAAAATATTAAGTAATAATAGTAAGGGCCTGGACGAGCAATTGAGAGACCGTTTTGCTGTAAGTGCTAATTTTTTTTTTTTATTTTAAGGTCGAAAGAGGTCTAAGATGGCCAGATGAGAATATTATTAAAGGGAGATTCGGCACCGATCTGTCAGAGTTAAAATCATCCATGGAACAAGAGTGGAATCTCTTTCTGTTTCACAGCCTCTTGACAGCAATCTTATTGATGAGATAAAGATAATACAATAAGAAATACAATAATATTATAAGAAAGATGATACATAGTAAGCATGTCCGAACTTTAACTGCTTTGGATCTTAAGGATAGAAACCTTGCCCTGCCATTAAGGCATTCTATAACGAATGCTTCAAAATGGGATGCATGCATGTTATTGGTCGAGAGAAGAGAGAGAGCTTGGTGCGTGGAATCGACCTGAAGTGGACAATGAACCAGGACTTTAAGCTCTTTAAACTCTTTAAGCTTTGAGGCTAATGAACTTTAATGTTTGTTATTTGACGAGATAAAATGTGAAACTTTATTTTTGTTGACAAATTGTATTTAGCACTTACAATTAGTTGGAGATAAACATTAAATTAACAGTGATTACAACAAAATACTATGTAGTAGAAAGAAGAAACAGACAGAAAATTGGTCTTTTTGACACCACTAATGAAACAAAACTAAATGATAATAATTAAGGAGAACATGTCTCGTAGCTATATAAAAGCACTTGGGAATGTAAGCGTCAATTCAATCACCACTATACATAGTTGTTACTTATTTGAAATATATAAATAAAATATTCCCCAATGAATTTTTATACTGCAGCCCATTTATTTATTTATACTAATAAGTTAAAAATGTTTCTCTATGCATTCAGAAAAGGTCTGGTGTCTTTACAAAGTGTTTACGTCGAATTACAATCAATTTCTAAAAACGTACTCTCATAAAGTCTCTAACTCACTGGTCAATCTCTCCTTCAAATATATTTTATATTTTAAAATTATTCAGTTTGAGGATGAACAAGAATACGAATATTTTTACGAAAAAAAAATTATTATGTTTATTATATTTATTCAATAGTGAAGTTTGAAGTTTATTGTACATTTGTATTCTTGTTATATTCCTAAATAATTTAATAATATCTAGTTTACTTATAAGTAGTATATATTTCAGGATAATATATTTTTTTTAAGGTTTAACTTTACTAACAACTTTTGGATCTATCATAACTACAGTAGTTGTTATTGGTTTCTTCCGTGGAATATCTATTACATCACATCCACTTGTTTTGACAGAATATTCATCTGGGGATAATTTTCCTTCAGTTCTTGGTTTGTCTATGGTTTTCAGTGGGATTTTTACAGCAATTTTTGGACCACTATCAGGTGAGTATCTAAAATTTGTTGCAGTATTTTATTGTTTAATTCATAACTGTCACATTATACTGAAGGAGCCATGAAATATTATAAGAAGAAGGCGAAACAGGCATGAGGAAGAGAGTTATCCTGTGGTACCCTCTTTGGTCCTGGAGACTCCAGGATACCACGCATCCATACCTTTTTCAGCTCTTATTGCAGGTTTCCGGACGTATTTTAGTAATAACTTATTGGAATGACCTTGATGTTTGTTGCAAAATACTTTGTAAATTCGGGTTGACAGCAATGTTTTTTATCCAGTATAAATCTACCGAGAATATATAATAACGTGTTGTACATTTATCTATTTGATCGTTTTCTGCACTAAATAACACATTGCAATCTCAAATTTAAAAACTGTTTTCGGTCTTAGCACTAGGTTCAACCCTTTTTTACACTTCGTACAATGAAGTGAAACCGCTTAAAAATCTACGCTACAAGATATTTAGCTGGAGGCTTGAGACTTGGCATCATTTTTACCCCAAAAGCTTGGATTGCTGAGAAAGAAACCTAGCAAAAAACGATTTCATTTAACTGAAAGGGTTCAGTACCTAACCAATACCAATAATAGTAAATAAAATCAAAATAGGAAGGTTTTATGAGAATGTATAGGTATACAAAAAATTTGTTAATCATGAATAACTTAAAAATTGTTGCATCTTTTTCTAATGGGATTCATCTTTAAATTATTACTTATGAATCAGAAATGATTGAAGAAAAAATATTTTTAGAATCTCATTAATTGCACACTGTAAACAAATAAAACTATATAAGAATAAGATTGATTTTATCAATTTTGTTTTAAAAAAAAAGCGGGTTATAAACTCAAAAAAAAGGAAAGAAGGGACAAA
>NW_027106975.1:553574-578409 GCF_000696795.3 Halyomorpha halys
CGCATAACCATCCCATGACTAATAACCTCACCCTCCGCATCCGCTGTGTCCGTGAAGTTTCTCCGTCGCCCTTGGAGGCCAAAGAGGACTTCGAATGGCGAGAACCCGTGGTTGAATGAATTGAGTGGTTATACGCGGCCACCGCTCGAATCATTGCCTCATCGAGATAAAAAGATACAAACATTTAACATAAGGAAAAAAGTAAATAGAAAATTACAAGTGTCTACAATGAAACGTAAAAATAAATAAGAAAAATAAAAGGTATATAAACAATAAATGAAAACGGAAATAGTAACAGATAAAAAGATGAAATATAAAAGAAAGTACAAACTAAGAGATGAAAAGGAGGTTAAGAATAAAATCAAGGATAAAGGAAGAAAATGAGCGAGACAGAATTCGTACCTATTTTGACTGAAGTCATAGACAGAGTGAACCGTTTGTATTCGGAGGAATAGGGATGGCAGTTAAGTAAGTCATATTTGAAAAAAATTTGAAAGTAAATAGTGTAGAAAATATTAAAATGAGATAACAATATAATGATAATATACATAATATAAGGGGGGGAGAAGAAAAATATAACAAAAAGATTTTTTTTTTAAATGTACACGGATAGAAAACAAAGAAGAAATAAGGAAAAAAATGGGATACGATGTATATAAATTATACAGAAAGACAATATAGTGATACAGAGGTATGTAAATTGTATAATAAAAAAGATATAATACATAAATATAAAAGAAAAAGGAAGGATAGTAGCACTAAAATAAAATTAAATTCACCCCATACTTAGGGTAAGAATATTCTCATTTCATTGTATACCCTTTTAATTTGCCATTTACTATTTTACTTATGTTAAGTGTTTGTATCTCTTTTTAGCCCCGACGAAGCCCTGAAACGTGGGACGAAACGTTGGCTCCTTAAAATAGTTTGAACTATTTGAGTTTTTTTTTACCGCACCTGGACCATATTCCATTTATTAATAATACACATGGTCAAAATGAATTATTGTTTGTGATTTTTCTGTTTGTACTACAATTTTATTTATAATTATAAAACGAATATATAACTAATGCAGGTTTTCATGTTTTATTTTTCAGGATACATAAGAGACTTCACTAACAGCTATGCTTTATTTATCCATTTCCAAACTCTAGTAACGGCTTCGGTATTGATTACATGGGTTTTAGAAATAATCATTCTAAAGTTTAAAAATAAGAAGCAGGCAAATGTCGACACTTTACAAACAGAAACTGGAGACAAAATACCAATAACAAAAGCATGATGGAGTAAACGTTGGTCGGCTCTGATAACTTGGTAGCTTCTTAATACCTTACTTATCAGCCAGCCTATTACTGCTGGATACAATGGAGGATTTCTGTCAAGAGAAATCAGAGACAAGCTGATTATTTTTGTCAGTTGTTATGATCTATCCTGTTGTTTTTCCTAAAGATCCCCACCCCCACTCCTTCCTAATCCTCCTCGAATCTCCATTTCAAGTTTTTCATTTAATACTCATAACTTCGTCATTTTTTCGTTTCACATTATAGTGGTTCGTATTGTTTTATTCCTCTATAACTAATCCAAAAAAAAAAAAGTCTAATATTGTTTTTTGCATAAAAAGAACTCTACTAGAATAAAATAAAATATACGAATTATTTTAATTTTAAATTAATCTTTTACTTAGTATTTATTAAACAGTATTTGTTAAATAAAAGTTGTAGCACATTTTTTGAAATTTAGATTTTGGAATAGCTACAGACCTCAGGATTACAGAGCAGCCCCTGGATGTCACTTACTGTCTTCTAGTATAATAGTATAATGAAAATAAAGTTCTTTTATTACATTAGATTCAATAGCATATTAGTATATAATAACTTCAAATACTATTAGTATTTGTTGATTTACTTTTGTATTTGCTATGAGGAAACTAACATTTTACGAAGTACTTAAAGAAAAAAACAGTTTTCTTTCCTGTTCAGATGAAATTTTCACTTCTGAACTTAATATTATAGATCTTCCCACCATCTACTCTAATTAATAATAATAATGGTATGTGCTATCTACAGTATCATGGACTCCCTCCAACTGTTTTGCTGTTATTGTTACCATTTACAAATATTCACGTTATTCATTTCTAAAACTGGTATTTAAGGAAAAAACATCTCACTGTATAAATAAATATTATCTCAATAATCTCTTTAGTCATCAACAATTATGACCTGTTCTTCAACATAGACAAAAATATCTACTCCAGTGCCTGGCCTTTTGGCCTATTTTATTGTTCTATACAATAGAAGAATATTTTTAAAAATTTAAAAGATCATGAGTACTTACATTGACCAAAATATCTTAGTTTAAGCTGCGGCATCTCATGATTATGGAACTAAGAAGAAAACGATTTTAATAAGTATAATATTTATTACAACTTTTTTTATTATAGTAAAAACAGAATCTACTGGATTGTATCACTACGACCCAAGGTCTTCAAAATTGAGTTGAAAAATATTCTTGGACATACCACGTATCAATGATGCAATGTGGTCAATAAAGAAAGAGATTTTTTTTTTAAGCTCAAGAAATAATTTTACTTTCCCTTATATATATTGCCATAAAGTCCTGACAACTAACAAATAATCAGTTTGTTTCTAATTTCTACTAACATATGGTTCGGACTAATAATACAAGTATTCTATACAATACATTGAGTTTTTGAATCAAGCGTAGTTGAATGAACAATGGACAGGAAGTTGGAATTACGATATGAACTATATTTTAACAACTTTATAAACCATAAATATGGCTTAAATTGTTCTGAATTTATTGAATTTCATTGTTATGAAAAAAAAATTCAATGTGATAGCTATATTTATCTTACTTACAGTAAGCGATTCCAATTTTTTGTATATGTATATATAGTTGACCGTAAATTCTTAAATATAAGAAGATGGTCAGGGTTGCGGTCAGAGGAGAAACAAATAGTTTATAACTATTTTAATGTTCGACGTTTCGCCCCACTTTGCAGGTCTTCATCAAGACTAAAAAGACACAAAAAAAAAAAAACTGAGAATATTACAACAATAAGATACAATAAAGTAATTTAAGCTAGAATAAATATTATGTAAAAATAAAGTGATAAGAAATTACATATAAATAAAAGGAAGGAAGACATAAAATAGTATTAATACAAAATAAACTTGAATAAACAATGATAAGAATAAAAAAATAAGTAACAATGGTAAGAATAAAAATTTTTAAAAATACGTAAAATATACAGTTAAGAAAGTACAGGAGACGAACATAAAAGAAAAAAAGAGAGAGAGATGAAATAAATGTCTTGAAAGAAAATATAAATAAAAATAATAATAATGATAATAAATGAGCAAATAACAAATCAGGACCACTTACCTGTTCAAAGCGAACGGTTGAACAGAAGGTGACAATTAATAGGAAGCATGGAGGAGTGGAGGTGAGGTGGCCAGCCGTTTTACGGTTATATTTCTATTTCAAATACGTCACGTATACAGGAAGTAGTCATAAAGATATGACGAAAAATGAAAAATAATAAGAGAAAGATACAGAAATATGAGAATAATTTTTTAATTTAGGAATAACTAAGTAAAATTAGGATGATGCATAGCGTTACTAATAATACGAGTACATACTGAAGAAAATATAGTTAGGGTAGTTAATACAATATAGGATATAATGACAATGATTGTAAAAGAAGTAACTAATAATAAGTAAAATTAAATAGAGAATATTTAAAAAATAAAATGAAATAAAAAAATAAGTAAAAAAAAAATTCAAACAAATAAATAAAAAATAAAAATAATTAGACAATGATAACAACTGTAGTTTTTATATATCGTGAAAATAATAATTTATCTACACTGATAATAGTAACAGTAAAGATAACACCAGTAACATGAACAATATAAAGTGAAATAAGGTCATTTAAAAATCTGAAGTGAAAGTTTACAAAATAAAATAAAAATATATATAAAAGTACAAGGTGAGATGTAAAAAGAAGTACATAAAAAGGTTAAAAATAAGTAATAAAGTATAGAAATAAGTGAAAAATTTGTGATACAATGTTAACAATATAGGTGATGATAATGATAAGTAAAATAAGTTGATAGAAATATGTGACGTAAAAGTTTACAAAAAAAAAAAACAATGTAAATGTGAAAGTTAATAAAACATAGATGAATAAATATAAGTGAATTTTTGACCGCAGCCCTGATTCCGATTTTTAGTTTTCAAGATATTTTAATTCAAATTATTTAATAGTAAAAATTAGAACAGCTATTTCCTCAGTGAATTGTACTAGGAAATGTTTTTATATTGTAATAGGAGAGTAGAAGCTTTAATGAGCTCACTCAATCAGACCAAAAATACCGGAATTGTTGAGCTACTATTATCTCCTACTCCTTTTCTATGTGCAGTAAGTACAAAAAGTCATTTTTTCATCATAACTTTATATAGATCATTTATTAAAAAGTATATACCTTGCATGCCCAATGGATTTTGTATTGTAACAAAATATATGATATTGCACAATAAAATAAAGAATAATTCCAAAGTATATGGTGAGCGCCGGACGTATCATCTCTTCCGAAATATTGTTTTGTTGTTGTTAAAAAAACTATTTTTTTTAAATTCTACCATAATGAAATGAGATCATTTATAATATTATATATTTACTTTTAGATAGAGTTATCTTGGACTAAAGCGATACAAGGTGCTGGCCGATATATTGGCGCTGGCACTTTTTGCCCGTGCAGCTAAGGCCCATATATCGGCTTCGGAATTAAAAGGGTCAAACTGAGGTAGATTTTAAAATTTTACATCCTTTGAACATATCAAAATACGTTTAAAAAAATAACCTTAAAGTAACTTTCTTTTTTATTTTCTATTGACAAATATAATTACTGAAAGAAACATAAGGTTTCTAGAATATATTAAAAAAATTGGGGCCTGCTACATCTTTTGAATTATACAAGTGTTTAATCCTAGAATTAAGATATGCAAGTACTTTTCAATGTACCTGAACTGTACCCTAGACATTGTTTTTGGACTTGGAAGGTCAGACTACAAACTTGAATCAGACTTTAGTCGATTTTTTATCTTACAGTAGAAGAAATGTTGAAAATAATTCTAGATATTGTCAGTGCTGACCAAGAGAATTTAGGAGAAAGGCTGGGCGAAAAAATATACACACCCGTATTGCCTAATAGGCAGGGTAGGGTGATAAATAAATAATAATAATAATAAAAATCATGATCACGCTCAACCCCCACGTTTTCCCTAATTAAGGGTAACAGAGGGCTCCAGAACCCACGAGGTTGACTCACGACCACAGTAACAGAATAATTATCTGCTATGGCCAGATTCGTACCTGGGTCCTTGTAGTGCCATAAAACCCACTGAGCCCTTCCGCTATCCTCTATTGAATAATTATCTTCGAAAAATGGTTAGTTTTCTAGTTATAAACTAAAATCTGAACAAGTTCAAAAATCGTGTTAATTTTTTTTTTTTACTTGTATATATGTGTATACAGTTGTAAATAACAATAAATAAATTATTTAAAAAAAAAAGTTTTGTTTTTGTTACAAGCCTGGAAGGTAGTGAGTTTCCAAAAATTCGGATTCATTACCCCACATATCAAATATAACCATTGAGAAAAACATTTCTCTTATATTATCTTCAAAATGAGCATTTTGAACCTAATGCTACCTTTGATGCTAGTGCGTTTGAGTTGACATTAAATAAGCTCTGACTCTTATATTTATTCTATGTAATGTAAAGTGTAGATTTTATTAATTACTAATTTTCCCTTGTCAGCAACGCGAGACAGTATTAAAAACGAGAAATAAAGCAGTCTTTAAGATAAACTTGTGCGTCTAATTTCTAGTCCCACTTTCCTTTTTTTTTTTTAAGTTTTCATCTCGGCTAGATATAAGTTTTATACTTGTATAATGACTTACCTAGTTTCATTTGGAAATTCAAAAAAGCTGTACATAAAACAAGTAGGAATGTCGATTGAGTTCAGAATACTCTATGTAGATAGTTTCGTTCCCTTTGTTCAATCTTATTTAAACGTTGAAAAATAACCTTGGATTTCGATAAACAAAATAATTAACAAAAAGTATACCAGAAGTTTTAGTCAATTAATATAATTTATGATGTTGGTGTTAACATTAAAAACACTAAATTTAAGTGTTTTCCTTCATACTTCCCAAAATTTTAGTTGAATTCACAAAAGTAGTTGTGGAAAAACAAATAACATCCCCTAATGCTCAATAGATTAAGTTAGAAAGTGAATAAAATGAAAGATATCTAACCCAGGTGACCGATTAGATTTTCTTAACCTATGTAGTGTTTGCTAGCTATTATAACTTGATTAGATTTGTTTAAACAATATTTTTACTACAAATATTTGAAAATTACTGTGATGCAGTATGGAAATACATGATGAACATATATTACCCGTTCTTTTATACATCCGTTCTTGTTTTCTTCTTTGATATATCCACTTGTTTAAAGATGAAGCGCAGAAGGTAAGCTAAAGTGATTGTACTTAGATCTAGAAAATAACATTTTTCAAAAATATATTAATGGCAGGCCCCCCGAACTGAGGAATGAGATTTACGTCCCGTCTTTAATTGATTTTGAATTAAAAGGAAAATCATTGGTACGTTATGTTATAAAATGGATTCTTTATTAATAAATAGACCTATTACATCAATAAATTGTTAACTAAAAGGTCATTATATCATTATGATACAGTCGTATAAACCAAGATTATTATAAACAGCTTGTCCCTCACTGATGTTTTAAAAATATTTTTTGTAAATCCCAGATGATGAAATTTCTTCACACTTATTACCAACACTCGTTTAATTAGGTATTAATTAATGATATTAACAAATTAATTTATCCTCGTTTCACATCTCCCAAGAAATGTCTGAAGTCCGTTTTATAGATAGCATTTTAATTTTATTGTAATTAAATATACTTATAATATTATTTTAAACTGAGGAATAGGGTGATTGTATGCTCTTACCAACCCCTGATTTAACGGCTCAGAGCAGTGGTTTTCAAACTGAGGTGCCAGTGTATTTCATTGGTGCCACAAGCGAATACCACTATCTGAAAACATGAAAATGAAAAGAAAAGAAATTAGATTTAAAATAGAAAATATGCAGTGCATTCCATTCCCTTTGCACTGTTTTTGTTCTTTTCCTCCATAACAAACCGCTCTAAATTTTTTTAGCCTCACAAGAGGGTCGTGGCGAAAAAAGTTAAGGAACCGCTGACTTAGACGTTGCCACCCTGTACTAGCCATAGTAAGAGAGTCAAGATTCATTTCTCGAAACCACCTAGAAATAATTATTAGCTGCCCATTGTTGGAATGGAATCCACAACATTCTGAACTAAGCACTCAGGGAGGTTATAGTCCACGTGCCCCGCCATACGCTGTGGTATAAAACTAATAATAATTTATTTATTTATTCATGGGGCAACCCCCGAGTTTGCCTGTAAAGTACATAATTTAACAATAACTGTAATAGTAATTAAATAATAATAAAACAATCAACAAACTATTTGATTATTATATAAACTAATAACAAAACAGAATACCCAAATGGTGAATTAAAAATCATTTTTATTAGCAAATAACAACCATTAAACCCAAACTGGGATTATCTACATTAGTCAGAGTGAAGAAACAGAACAAAAACGACATTACTTACTTAATAAAATAAAAGAAACAAAATACTATTCATCTTATTGTGAAGATAGGTATCCTGCCCTGAGAATAAGGCTTTGGGTTAGATATATAAAAAGGAGTTTAAGATCCGATTTTGAGGGTATAGACAAAAATGCATACAACTAGTTTTGGTTCATATAGCTTAGTTTCGGTTCGGTTAGGAAATGGTAACAATCCTCCATTGTTGTTCCATCACAAGCAGGACATAGCTTCTGTGAGTCTAAAATATATTTGTGCTGACCGACACTCAGAGTAATTGTATTTGTATTTACCGGATGGTCTTAGTTGAGCAATTATTCTCAAATAAGCTATGGGGCAGTTGATTTTTGGGGAGCGTCCGTTTTAATGAAGACCCTACCGTATCACGGGTTATAGGTCGATTCTCGTAATAACAGGTGGTCTTCATCTTAGACAAATTTCTTACATCTATCCAGGATATCCCTCATTCTAATTTGGGTACTTACCGGATCATTGAATAGTATCGGGTCAAACATTCCAAAGTTTTCTTGTCTGCGTTACCAAGTTATATTGTAAACTCAAATGGTTGATGCTGTCTAGATGCAGTAGCTTTAAATCAAATCGTTTTACGAAGCGAGTACAACTCATGTTAAGAATTTTTAGTAGAAGTACAAAATTTGCTTTAAAACGTGATATTCCACAGGAATGGAGGTCATTTCTAGTCTTACCATAAAGTGAGGGGTGTTTCCCGATGCATAAGTTGCTTTTCGATACTATTTGCTTCATCGCACGCTTAAAGAGTCCTGATGAACTAAAAGCTATACCAAGGTATTTATATTCGGGTACATCTTCAACAATACTCCCCTCGAAATACACCTTTTGCCTCTTTTAGGCCTACCCCTATAAGTTTTGTACAATATTGTTTTTCCTATGTTAACAGTCTAGGAATTAAATTTTCAGTATTTACTTAAAATATTTAGCTTCGATTGGACATCGGTCACCGAATCTCCAATCAAGACCAAATAATCTGCGTAAATAAGGGTTATAATTTCATCATATAGTGATATCCTCATTTTAAAAGCCCCGTTTCGTTGTAAAAACGTATCTATATCCGCGACAAATAAAGAGAACAATATGGGGCTTAATATATTTCCCTGGAGAACACCATCAGTAATTTCTATTGGGTCAATCAAGTGGTTTCCACATTTTACTTGCATTGTTGCATTATTATTTAAATCTTCCAGCATTCTAATGAATTTGCCATTTATTTCCATTGAGAAAAGTTTGCTCCAGAGTTTTGAATGGGAGACTGAATCGAATGCTCCTCAAAAATCTACAAATACATAGTACGCTGTGGTATACATGCTATTTGGATAGCATGCATGCTATTTTGCCATTTGACTCCAATTAAAAAAATCAACAACATTTATGTATTGTAGATACTAAAAAACTAGCAAATCTTGGGCTGGTAGCTAAAAGAAAACGATTTGTTACTTGGTATCGAAGCTGAACGCAACTGTAACACGCTGACATGCCAGAGTATTATTGTCCATCTCATTCAGCCAAGTATTCAGTATCTAAATAAAAATAACCTGTTACTTATTATTAACAATATTTTCATGGTGTTGTGTGTGATTTTATTAATGCCCTTGATACAATTGCTCCCTTGAAGTAATAATTAGTAAATCAGTAATCAGTTGTATTTTGTAAGAACTTATTTGCGTACTCACGATGCATGCCAAGACAACACTGTAGAATATTCATAGGTTCTTCTAAAAAAATCTTTAAAAAATTCTTGTGTTAAAAAAATCCTTAATGGCAAAACTCTTTCTCACTAGACATCTTCTCCCAAGACATAATCAGCCATTATGAATCTAGAAGGAAGCAGATCAGCTCGTTAAGAGAACAGAGTTGGTTATATTGGACTCACAATTACAAAACAGAATAATATTTCCCAAAAGTATAATAAATACCGATTGAATTTGAGCTCGGCACCTGCATTTACTAACAGCGAACAAGTAACAATTACTACTGAGTATTTGTACATATGAATACATGCGCAAAAACAATTACGAATACTTTCTTACACTTGTCTACTTTTCAAATAGTCAGAAAAAAAAAAATGTTAAACTACAAATGACAAAACTAGAACTTTACTAATTGCAACTACGAATATTTTGACATATAAAATCAAAACTCGATATAACTAACTACTGTAATTCCAAAAAGCAGTCCGGTCTAGACAATAACAACTGTAAGTTTAACTATGTAACCACTGAATAATGGTTTGATTGTATGATTTTACCAATCTCTGATTTAAAGGCTACTTAGAGCAGTGCTTTTCAAACTGAAGTGCTCCAAGCACCTCTAACCTTGGTGCCTCAAACTAATACCACTTTCTGAAAAAATAAGAAAGAAAAGAGAAAAGCTAGACTTAAAATACCAAATTTATGATGCATTCCATTATTTATTCAGCACTATTTTTCCTTCTTTTCCTACATAACAAGTTGTATATAACAAACAGTCACCTCGTCCATTTATAGCTTTCATCTTCCATTATCAGCTGAACTTGTTATGTGCTTAAACGTGGTGCGAGGTCCGTGGCACCTTTCTAGGCAGGGCAATATTTTTTATATTCTTTTTGCGGCTTACAATTTTTAGCTGCTCTTGTTTTGCATTTGGTGAGGAATTTTTTACAACGGAGTTGTTTTTTTGGGAGATCTCACTTCATTTGTAGTTTTTTCATTAAAGCAGGGCGGCAAATATTTATGATTTTTTAACTTTTTCACCAGCTAATTGCCGTGCGTGAATCAGAAAGCACTTTTTTTAATTTAAAAAAAACTAAGTTCAAGAGAAAAAAATATTCTCATAAAAATGGAAGATCATAATTAATATTATGTTCTTTCCAGCTCCCTTTCCATGAAAGTAGCTATAGCTCTGTAGAGTATTAACTGAACATCAAGGACACCAGTGGTGCGTCGCGCATTGTTTTAGGTAACATAACGGCTAGTGAACTACAATCGATATATTCACAGTTTGCCATAGAGCAACTTGTATACAATAAAAATTAATATCACACTTTAACACACCCTTTTTGGCCTAGGATGAGATGGTATAGTGGGGTATTGGCAGGTTTTAGATTAACTGATGTCTCAGTGGTGACGAATCAATTCTTAATTACATTACAAGTGAGAAAGGAACAGTTTTAATTTAATCTCGTTTTAATCACTGGATTAAAATACAGAACATGGTATTTATTTAATTTGTTTTCACTTCTTCTCAGAAAAAAGAAGTAGATACTACTTACTAAGAATGACAAAAATTCAAAATTCTAAAAATATTGAGGTGGAAATTCTTGGAAAAATATTAGAGCACCCTTTCGGATAGAAAAAAAAAATTATCTCTCCCATTCATACATCTATCATTCCTCAACAACCGTCTAGGCATCATCATATATGTTTGCCAACGTTATTAAGTTGTTGAGGAAATCATAAGGGAACAATTAATAAATAAAAAGGAAAGAAATTGACTGGATTTTATCGTAATGAGATAATGACCCTAAAGCTTGATAATTATAGGTTAGCGTAAGTTCTATCACTAAATAGATAAACGCTAAGTTCTTTCATCAAAAAGATGTTTCAAAGCAGAAGTCTACTTCTACTGCTTCTAAGCAGTTTTTTTGTTTTAAAAAACGACTCTACTGCGTAAAAATTAGCCACGTTTTGGATAAGAACGAATAAGGTAGGGTTTCAACATCGTTGTTGAATCTATATTTGTTTTTTTAAGAAGGCAATCCGATAAGAAGTATCTTACTTAAATCTAATCGGTTGGAGTTAGGAGTATGTTTATATTAAGCGGGATAAGCCGTCACCCAAATTATAACAGTGTTGTTACCTTCTTATTGGTGCTCAACTTACGGGTTAAAGCCCAAGGGATGTAGGGTTCCTGAGTGCTGGATTCAAAAGCGGTCTGCTAAGTGATAGTTATCTTTTAGTAAGTACAAAATTTAGCCACTTCCACACGGGCTAGAACAAATTGGTAAAATGTAAAATAGTAAAACCTCTCGGAGTTAAAAAACGTGTATGAATTATCAATAATTTGAGCACTTCCTTTATTATTTATTTACTGAAAAAAATGTATTCCAATTAAATTATTCACTACGATTCATGGAAAATAGTTAGGCAAACAATCTCGCATTTATATCAACATATATAATTACATAAAAGAAAAGTCTGCCAAGTAAATAGGTCAGTTATCATGGCATCATTTCTTATACTATTTTTATTTTTTATTTTTTCTTCTGAAAACCTCTTATTTTACTTTCTGAAAATTAAACTTCCTTTTTCTACTGATATGCATTTCTATTGGGTCTTAATTACCAACATTCCAACTTAATGGTAATACATAAAATAAACTGCTCAGAAATTTTGATAGGGATATTTCTAATTGATTCTTAGTTTATGGGTTTTAATACAATAATACAAAATGTTTATTTTGTTATGGAATCTCTTAGTTGCTGGTATATATAAAAAGTAAACGACAAGTATTCTTTATTTTTTATTATTAACAAAACGATTAACACCAAGAATACTCATTGTGTACACAAGTAGTTGTTTTCATCTTTTGTCACATTTAATAAGTGGTTAAGGGTACTGGATATTTGATGCCGTTGGCATCTCGCAGAGTGTGGTCTCCCGGGCTTTATCCAGATGAAGAAAAACCGAAAGTACTAATTGGAGACCTGGCAGTAGATCTCAGCGCATTACGTCACGAAGGGATGACAGAAATATTGTTATTAATGAAAGACGCTACTCTTTTCAGAGTACCCGATAGACCCTAAATGAAGTGTCGAATGTTCTGCCAAGGCCCATATCAACTAATAGTTTGAGCGAAGTTGGTTCAACATCTTATGCCATTTTATGATAATCTGCAGCAATAGCGCCACACCGGAGACACCGTAGATTATGGTACAAAGAGGATACAAATTGGAATGCTGTAATTTTTTCAGGTCTTCTGTTTTTACAGCGATACTAAGCGTCGAAGGGTCTACCGAGAACAGGGAGTGGGATTTTGTTGTCCCTTTAATGCAGTCTGAGAGGAGGTGAGAGTGGGATGGGCTGGCATCTATTCAGACGAACGGACTCTATTCCATATAGTCGACTTTAATCTCACTGCAGTTCATTATGTTCAAGAAATTATAGAGGACTACATCCTTCAAACCAGGGCCATAATTGGCCCAGTTTTCCGTTTTCTTGACGACAATATGCGACCTCATAAAAAAAGATTTGGTCATCAATGCCTAAAAAATCTGGGTATTTCACATCTGCCCCTTCCTACGTTGTTTTCAGATCTCAATCACATTGAGACAATGTGGAATCCACAGCTTCTTAATCTTTATAACAATATTACAACGTTTACGGAATGAAATTTCTTTCGAAATCTGCAATATTATCAATAGTTGACCAATGGGTGTAGAGGGATGTTGCATAACAGGGGATATTAGGGAAATGATTTTATAAAATTTTCACAAGTTGCAATAAAAACAAAACAAGTTAACGAAAACTTTAAATTATTTAATTTTTTAAAACATTTTTCGAGATCAAATACAACTTGTGCTAATTTTTAATGAATTTTATTATAAAAATTCTAGGAAAAATGAATCGTAAATAACCAACAATATCTCTATTCAATTTTGAGCAGTTTATATTTCTAAAAGATCCAGGCCATCTAGACCACTCTATCTATAATACTAGATATGATACTATTTATCCATCTTTCATTCAGTCTTTAACGAACGCAAAATGAAAATTCTATTTTCTTGAGCAGGAAATGTTATAAACACTTACAAAAAGAGTATCAGTACTAAAATCATATCTTAAAACAATTCGTTTATAAACATTTCAATCATCATAATGACTTATTTTTTGGGGGATAAACATTTTATATTTTCAATTAACATATCAACAAATGTTCTATTCGTCCTACAAAAAATAGTTTGGTGCATCGATTCATCGTTATTATACCTTCATTTCATTTGCAGGCTTGGTTTCCAGTTCAAATAAAAAATCATGATATAAAAAGTGTTGGAAAACTGAGATGGAAAAAACATCGCAAATGTAGATATGTAGAAGAAGCGGATTGCTTAAAAACTGGAAAACCAAAGAGAATTTACAATGCGCAAGAAGATCAAGATGATCCTGATGCTGGTGATAGTGAAGGGGGAGATGATGATGGGGATATTGCATATGACGACTATGATTACTATGATGATGACGATGACAATTCAACATCTAATGCTGATTCTGCTGAATACGAAACATCTGCTACTTCATTAAAAGAAATGAATACCACTGACACTGTAGCTGACGAATCATCATATGTTGATGATCAAGATGATTTAACACCAATCGTTGAAGATAATCTACCACCAAAGACCACAGAATGCCCGCTTACTGACGACATTCAGGAACCAACTGAGCGAAAAGTCCCTAAGGGTCGAGGTCACTGTCGCAATCGTTACCACACGTATCAGAATCAAATGCTTGATTCAACAACGGAGATCGAAAATACAAAATCCAATGTAGGAACTGATTCTTCTGAATATTCCATGGATACAGGGAGTTTAACTAACGGACAGTCTTTGGAGACCACAAGCAATAGATCCAGGACTATCACCAAATTAAAGTATTACACAGATGATTACGATGACGAAGAAGTTAGTATAACAAAATCAACGATTGACCAGGTCGTTTTGACCACTGCAGAAACCCCAAAAGTAGAGCCGGCCACAAACAGTCCAGAAATATATGAAGATAGCACAACAAAGAAATACAGCTCAACAGTAATTCCTGTTACAAGCAGTTTAGAAATATATGAACAAAGCACAATAAATGGACATAGCAGTCTTGAAGTGACCGCATCTAAAAGTGATGAGCAGCCAGAAATATATGAAGAAAGTACAATAAAGAAATCCATTAGTGTCACAGTAGGTCCTGTTACAAGCAGTACAGAAATATATGAAACAAGCACAACAGAGGAAGCACACAGTAGTCTTGGAATGACCGCATCTAAAAGTGATGAGCGGCCTGAAACATATCATTCTGAAACTATCCCCGATAGGCTTGACATGCTATCAAGTTCAAAGGATTCAAACACATTTCCAAACAGTGGATCTGTCCCAAACCAACAAAAAACAGTTTTCACAGCTGCTACTTTATCTACCGTTGAGCAAAATACTAAGAGTAAAATGAATAATTTTACAAATGATCAAACTAAATCTGGCACAAATGCAACTGAATGTGAAGATGATTTTAACTACGAGGGCGTGACATATGTAAGAATACTCCAGAAATAATTTATATTTGCTACTTTATACTTCATTAAAAGAAAAAAGATACCTAGGTTAGCTACCACTTTACACTTATACCATGACAGAAAGCCTTTATTCCAACGTTTCTTTTTTAACACAAGTGAATAAGTCAAAAGATCGGTTTTATGTTCCAACTACTATAAAATGGCGTTAAATCGATGACCCATTAAAATTTTCCAGTAGTCGCAAGGTCTTGGGTCCATGCTACATGTCGGGAGAATTGAACAGCTACAAGTTGTATTAGTAAAAAAATTGAATTGAATGTGATAGTTAAAAGGAATGGTATAATTAAGGCAAAATAATAATGCAAATTAAACTTTTTAAATTCTTAAAATAGCTTTCTCTTCTTTGCTTTCTTCTTCATAGTGCATGTAAACAACGATGAAATAGTATCGTGTTTTTTTATCAAAATACTAGGTCGTTACAAAAGCATTTGAGCACAAATTCATAGCTAGCATTAATATCTTCATTTTAATCCTCAACCGTTGTTTACTTTGACTAATCCTTCGTATAAATATACATCCTTCGTAAATCTTCGAATTCCTACACTAAATGTTTCTGCTGTTCAAATGCCCAGAGACCGTGTTTTCAAAGGCTACTATCAGGGATGATCCAAAAGAACGAATGCTCCTTCCCATCGTTTATGCCTAGCCGAAGGCAACAGTTCTCTTCTGAGTGAGTGACTTCTTGTCCCATCCACTATTTGTAATCTGACTATTACATTTTTCCGATTAATTGTGCTACGAGAACAACAACTTAAGTTAAAGTAACGACCGTTTTTCACTAAATTTAACTTCTAGCATATAATTAGGTTACAGTGATAGACATTAACAGCAATTTTTTTCAATAATTGAATAATAATTATAATGCATAGATTTTGTACTAAAATTTAAATAAAACCTATTTTATACATAAATACTTTAATAACAAACAAGTTTGACCGATACACTGGATTGGTATATCTCAATATAAAACATAACAATAGGGAAATATAGATATAAAAACGTCAAATATCAATAATATTAACTTTTATTTATTTCTTTTTAGATATTATCTTTCTTTCGAATATAGATAAGATTACAGTTTAACATTCTCCCTTGAATAAATTTTACTTTAGGCAGGAATTCATTTAATTAATATGACTAAGCAAATATATCTAGCTTTTTTTTATTTCTGTTTTCAGGATATTTGTAAAAATACTAGAAAAGGATACTTATATGATGAAAGAACAACAGAAACAAGACTTCGTCACATTGAGACACCGCCATATCCGAAACTTCCTCTTGACCTCCGGTTTCCAACTTGTTCCGGTAATGAAGACCAACTTGATGACATCCTGTCCCCTACATATGTACCTGGAAAAAAGAATGACAAGAACAATGGAAAAAAATTCGATGACGATTCTGTAAGTGATTCCGGAAAGGATTCTGGAAAGAGTTCTACAAATGATTCCGGAAAAAGTTTCGAAAAGAAGAAAGAAAAAAGTAGGAAGAATAGAAAACATTGCAGACGGAAATCAACTCACCTTACTACTCAGATTATATCTTCCAAGGCTCTAACTAGTTCTACGACTGCGCATTATGTAGTCAATCAACTTGCAGGTAAAATAAAAATAATATATAAAAGTTACATACTCAATAGCAGAAAAAAAAAATAGGACACAATATTTCTGATTTTAAAGGCTGATTATAAGGAATATATTTGTTGTTGTATTTACTTTGGTTAGTGCAAAGTAGCTTTGGACCACATTCAAATTATCATATAAAAAGAAGCTCAATTATTTTGATAATTTTAATTTACCAACATAGACAGTTCAAAAAAGGGGTTTCGCAAACAAAATGAAGAGCAAAAATGATTTTTATGTATGTTATATGTATTGACCCTGTAGTGAAAAATTCAAGTTTTCGATCTCCTTACTTGTGGGTTTTATCCATCTTGAAAAAATCGCTAAACATTAGTACTTTTCTAAGGTTTTTTAACACTAAATTGCTTCCAATAATTTTAGGCAACTTTCTCGTCCCCTTTCGTCAGTGAATTGAGAACCATTGCTCTACCAGCATTTACTCACTTTACCTCTGAGCATTCAGAGCCCCGATACTAATAAAAATAACTTCTGTACGAGCATGGAAATTTAATCCTTTCGCCTTTTATAAAAACTGGGTCAACTTGTACTTTAATACTAGTAAATGAGCCGGGGTGAAAACAAGGTTCTAAAGTTCTCCGAAAAAAAAAACAACTTTTCGATGGTCTGGAGAATGTTATCAAACTTATTTCCAAATGAACAAATACTTCTTGTCAAGCCCTTTGCGATCTAAGCCGAATCTATACACGGATGTTAATGGCATTGGTGTAGAAGTAGTTTTAAAACAAATTCAAGATTATGGTGGACAGCATCCACGATATTATTTATCCATAAAGCTAAAGCCTTTTAGAAGCGCCACACCTTGAACATAATAAAAGAGTTACTACATTACTGGCAAAATTGGTTACTTGGTCACTAATTCGGAAAATATATCTTAATGTGAGCCCTTAAAATTTTTTAAAATACCTACAGAAAACTTGACGTTCATTATCTTTCACAATATGATTTTACAATCAGTTATTCACCGGGCAAGGGTAATGAGGAAGAGAATGCACTCTCCAGAAATCCTGTATAGAAAGATTTTAAGAACAAAGATATTTGAAGCCGTCTTTAAAGTTATCAATTTGGTATCTATGGAGAACATACTTCAAAACTTCAAAGAATTTGTATTTCATAAGACTTTGGCCTTTTCAAATACTTTATGTTACTCTATCATAAGTTCCCTAATAAAAGGGATACATTTTACCAGATTATTTGTGATTGAACAGAAACTTGAAAGAGGATAATTAAGCAACATTCTCGAATTCTCAAAAATACAATAAATAAAGAATAGATCGAAACAAGAAAAATCATTTGGCATCATAGAAATAGGTAACAACTCGAATAGGATTAAGCTGAGCAAAGTTCGCAAAGAACTTTTCATGAAATTAGACCAATTTTCTGAAACAATCTACGAGGTAGATTAAGGACGAAAATGTATTGACACTAATCTGTACCAGAATAGCAAACTGCTACCTCATGCTGGAGAGCGTTTGAAGGTTAATGCTACTAATTAGCCTTCTGCTGAAGAGAAGATATAAAGATCCTTCAGGTTCATCCAATGAGAACTATTGGATATCATTACACATTATATTAAACATATGGTGTGTAATAAACCTAATGAGACTGTTTGTTCTTTAATTCATATTATATTCAGCGTTATATCGTTAATAAATGACTACTTCAATCAAAAGAATTAAGAACATATAAGCACCCTCTTACATAAGTTTTTTTTTTCATCCACTAGGTCGCTTACGCGCTTCACTCCCTTGCAGCCTAGTACAAATCAATTTCCTTCCAAATTTACTTTCATTCCGTTATGTTTGACTTATGCGGTCATACATCAACCTACGTTCCCCATCCATCTTATATATTTTGTTACTAAAAAGAACACAAGGGCTTAGAAACTCAAAAATGTATACCAGAGCTGGTCAGAAAATAGCTAAAAAATAAATTTTCATGTTTACAATGTTTGTTTATGAATAATAATTATTTAATTAATTTTTTTTTTTGGCTGAGTGATATTTTTATACTATACTGTCTTTTCCTAAAAATATTTTATTGATGGTATATTTTTCTAAGTTTTATTTGATATTTTTGTTAATATTTAATTGAATATATTGTTGGACAGGAAATAAGAAGGACGCCAAGGTTGTAGTGAGGATTCCTCCGAGTCTCTCTGATATACCGGTTGTAGTTGTGAGGGATCCGCTGACAAGAAAGTTGTCTCTATCACTAATTGGTGCTGAACAAGACTCAATTCAACCAAACCCGATTTACTACAAACCATCCCTCTATCGTCAGATGTTTCCTCCACCATTTTCTTATAACAATCTTTACTCACCCAACATACTTCCCTTCAACAAACTCTACCCATACGATTACATGTATGGCCCAAACGTAGGATACAGATACGATAAACCTAACTATGTCTGCCCAAAACGTCTTAGATTCTATAACAATTATCGTTGGGTCAGAGATACCTACGAAGATGACGATGAGGACGATGAAGAAGATGATAAAAATTCCACAGATTCGGAATGGGAGATTTATCTAACTGTATAATATAAATATTTTTTTACGATTTGTGTATTGTAATGTATTATGTAGATATTCATGATAATGCAGAATATTCTTGATAAGAATTTATAATTTACATTTCTTATAAAATTTCGTTGATCCACATATTATATATGGGAAAACAATAAAATGCCGTATTTACCATTTTTATTTATTTCCATCAAATTATTGTATTACTCCAATCTTCTCAGTGCTTATCACTCATATATACAAATACTTTATGTACAAAAGTAATCCTTATTTTTTTTTTTTGTTTATTGGGTTTACTTATAATTTTTTTTTCTTGAAATGGCTATATATATGTTCACCATAATAACAGCTACTGTTTACATCAGAGTCTCTTGTATTTTACTCCAAGAACCCTGATTGTATGATGGAATACATTTTCTTAAACGTTAGAGTGGAAAGACAAGGTAGAAATTGAGAGAGACATTATGACTAAGTTTTCAACATACTTATATTTTCTTAAACCAACTCTAAATCCCTGAGGGGGATTTTATTGGTTATTGTGTTAATATAATGACTATGAAATCAATACTAAACAATGGCCCCCTATTGGATCTTATCTGTTGTGTGATGTCTTCACTGCCGCGGTCATGTCCTGCGAGTTAACAAACTTAAACAACAGTGAAGACTAAAATGACTTTACATATTTATAAACATAACATATGGTTTAGTGGTTAGAGATGTTTACAGTGGTTACGAAGACCTATGAGAGTCAAGGTTGTCAGAGCTAAAAAATATATATGTTCACGTGAGGGGAGAGCCAATCAGATAATTTAGGAAATCGGGTGGGGTCTAGAGACCCTATGAAATTAGAAATAAATATCTGGGAGGAAGGAAAAAGGCGTGTCCAGAAGGAGGTATGGTCTGGAAAGATGGAGATGCGAACTGACGTACATATGATAAAGATAAAATAGTTAAAATAAACAGATGCGAGTCCATTGTCAGATGACAGCTTGTACCTGCTTAAGTATCAGCCCTTGCATTCAACAGTAATATAAAGTACTGACATATGATGTGTCTAAAAAAAAAAAAAAAAAAAAAAAAAGATGTGTCCTTGATGGTTAGTGTCAAAATCAAATGTGACAACAACAATAAAATTTAATATTCGGATTATTATATTGAATGTCTTGGTCAGCTCTACAATTGCCCGGGATGTCCTTGTGTCCTGGATCCAGATGCAGTGGATGTCCTGATATCCAGATGAACAATACAGTGCGGTCAGTCCAATTTAGCTTAAAGATTATTTGAAATATAAGTACTGCGATAGGATGTGTTGTATATGCGTTTTTCAATAGTGACAATGAGCTCTGTGAGAATCTGTGAATAGTAAGATTTTTTTTTGTTCCATAATAGGCCTCCCGTACCCCAGGTAAATTGCTGTCATTTCTGCGGTAAATGAATTGCTTTTGGAGGGAAGACTTGTTTGCACTAGGAAGTCATCTATTATCGATGTATATGAGGGAATATCCTGTAGATCTGTCAAGAAGTTCATAAAATTATTTTCTTGTAATGTTATTGTGTCTTGACTAGTGATAAAATTTGTAAAAAATATTGATATTAGGAATGTGCCATGGTGGAAATTTTAAGTGTGACTGTTGAAAATTTTTCGGTAGATAGTATCTTGTTCGTTAAATATTTTTGAAATAATGGGCTTTCTTCCTCAAGATAGTATCCTTGGTCCCATCCTCTACACCGTCTATACAACTGACATTCCAACCAATCCTAACACTATCCTCACCACGTATGCCGATGACACATGTGTGCTCGCAGTTAATAATAACCCATTAATTGTATCCCAAACTCTCCAATCCCACATCACAGCCCTCGAAGAATGGTGTCGTAATTGGAGGATTAAGGTAAATACCAACAAATCCCATCAAATCACCTTTACCCTTCGTCGTAAACCTACCGACTGCCCTACAGTTTCATTTAATAATGTTACTCATACCCTTGTTGAACAGATCCGCTACCTTGGAAAACATTTGGACAAACAATTAACCGGGAATCCTCACACAAGACTGAAAAGACAGGAAACTGCACGTCGATTTCGATTATTACAGCACTTACTAGACAAATGGTCTAAACTTCCAACACATTACAAAAGACTGATCTACATGACTGTAATAAGGCCAATCTGGACATATGGATTTGAGCTTTGGGGCTCCACTAAACCTTCGAATTCCTCTCGTATCCAATCCTTACAATCCAAAATCCATCCTAAAATCCTCAATGCTCCTTACTTTGTCACAAATAAAATCATATATAAAGACCTTAATGTTCCCTATGTAACCGATCTAGCCCGAACCAGATATCACTCCTTCCGTTATAAACTCCCTCACTACTCAAACCCTCTAGTTTCTAACCTTGCATCCTCATCCATTCCTGACAATCCTCCGAGGCGCCTGAGAAGAAGATGGCCACGATGGTCCAATCAATTGATGGTTTGATAAAATTTAATCCAAATAAAATTAAAATGTCAAATTGAATCCCTGAATACCCTAAGCTATCAATTTATTAATTATTAATCTCTTGCCAACATTATCAAAAGCCTTTTCGATGTCGATAGATAGTCCTACTTTATCGAGTTTAAAATAAATGAATCAGAGACATCCTGTTGAACTTTTAATATGTGGTGGATTGTGCTATGATGTTCCCTGAATCCACATTTTCTGTCAGAAATGAGTTGGTTGCTTTCAATGAACCAATTTATTCTCCTTTTAAGCACTCTTTCCATAATTTTACATTACTAACAAGCAACATGTTAATGGAATCGGTCGATAGCTAGAGGGGAGACTTTAATCTTTGTTTGGTTTCAGAACTGGTCCGACTATTGCTTACAAACATCCGGAAATCTACCACTTGCATAAATATTGGTCATGATATTTCGTTATATCGTTATAGATCGTTTAACCTGAAGGGGAGGTTTTTAATGAATTTATAAGGAATATCATCAGGTCCTGGGGTTTGGGATTTAGATTTGTTTAAGGCAATTTCTAATTCATTATAGGTTACTGGCGTGTTTAATGCTTCGTTAATCAATACTGGTATGGATTCGCCTTGTGTTTTGTGGTTCAAAAATTCTAGCCGTAATGGATATCATCCAAAAATTTTAAAAACATTTGGACAAGTGTATCTGCAATTTTTTGATGATCGGTTACTATTACCGCTTCTATTATTAACCCGGTTACGGCAGTCCGTCTTTTTTGACGTAGCATTTTGATTTTAGTCCATATTTAGGTTGCAGGTGTATTGTGGTTTAGAGATTCTACGAATTTTCCCCATGATAATTTATTTTTTTCTATAAGTCTAAATTAGGTAAATTTTTATTTACTGATATGATATAAGAATAAATTAGTAACTAAAGAACAACAACCGTACGCAAATAAAATACGTAATGTATACTTTTAATTTATTATAATTTTTCTTTAATAATTTATTATATTCAGAAACAAACAATATTATGTAACTTTTTCCCAAACTATTCATATTTTATGACCTTTGTCCGCTAATGAAGGATTAAAAAGTTATTATGGTGAATTATTGTGGTTTTCGCTTGATGTTAGTGGGGTTCAATTTAATACTCGTATGAATCATATTGTCCGACTAGTTAATAACATTTTCTGTGTTTCACGGTAATAATATAGATACAGAACTGTTTGAAAAATATTTTGAAGAATATTCCTAGTTCTGAAGGTGGAGATAGGACTCCGAAACGTTAAAGTTAATGCATGATTAAAAAATTAAATTATTCTAAGTAGATTGAGTTCACATTACTACTCCTCGTAATATAATACTGAAGGCAATTAAAATTAAATTATTTAATTATGTACTAGACAATTTTTCGGAACTGAAATTCTAATGACACTGGTATAATAATTAAACTGCAATAATTATAATTTTAGAGAAAACTAAAGGAGACAAAAAAAAAATATATATATATATATATAATGATTTTCTTTTTTTAAGAAAAAGTTGGTATACCAGAATTTCCATTAAGTAATTCAATAAAATGACCTTGTTTGCGCTTTTATTTGTTTATACAGAAGGAAATTTTTATCATTAGGACATTTAACAAACTTTCTAAATGCACATTTCCGATTTCTGATGGCATGTGCATAGTCCCTATCCAACAAGCACCATAGGCCTGTTTTATATCTACAATTTTGTTTAATTTTCGGAATGGATTTGTCGGGTGATTCTATGAGGAGTTTATTAAAAGATTCGATATTTATATCATCAGTTATATTATTTCTAACTTTTTCAATAAAGGCGATATTGAATTTATCCCAATCGACATTCTTAATATGCCACGTCTATGTCGTTTTTTGTCTTTGGTTAGAAGTATTAGTAGCAGCAATCAAAGAGGTAAATTTTGGAGTATGGTCACTTGAGTGGTTGAATTTTACCAGTACAGTTTGTTCACGATTGAGGCTGAACTGGCTGGAATATCGATATGACTAAATAAACTGGATCTAAGGCACAGGTGAGTAGGGAACCCATCATTGAGAAAAATAAGGTAATGTTGTTAAGAACATAAGGTAATATATGGCCTCTATGGTTGGTCGCATCTGAACCCCAACATGTGTTCCTAGCATTAGCATCAACGAAAATTATATTAGGTCTTGGCAGTTGATTTATCAAATTACTTAATTCGCTTTGATCGATTGTTTCACCCGGTGGAAGGTATAAAGAGCAGATGTTTACTTTGAAGAGTAGAAAGAAACATCTGCAGCCTGGAGGGTTCTAGAACACTTGATGTCTTCAAAATAGATATTTTCTTAAATATATATTGCTACGCCACCACAACATATTTTTCCCGTTTCATAATCCCGACGAAAAGCGAAATACCCAGGGATAGATAACTTGCGCTTAGATGATAGCTTTGTTTCTGAAGTCATCACTTCAACACCACCAACAGGAATAGCCCCTCCGTATTCCTAGTGAGCATCCAGGCAAACATATGCCATCATTGTTGACACCGCCTTCAGCGGACCCGGCAACCATAATTATAATGCCATCCCGGCAAAACAAGAAAATGAAATAGCCGGTATATGTCTGTATATGTAACTGTCCATATCTTTTTTTGATTATATATTTGATTTTGATTGCTTCCATCCTATCTGTGACCTTTAAATTCTCCCGAGTTACCCTTCTGGATTTTTCCTTTTCCATTCTTCCCCGGGCCTTTTCCCATAACTTTCTTCGAGCAACATGGTTGTTGTGTATTTCTTTTCCGTTTGCTGCCGTGCACTTATAGTCCCGCTGGTGTCCTCGAGGCCCAAAGAGGACCTCAAATGGTGAAAACCCCGTAACTGTATGTACAGAATGATTGTATGCCACAATCGCCATAAGCATTGCCACGTCCGGTTCCAGTCCCTGGTCAACCTGATATAGCCGAAGATGGTCACTCAATGTGTCATGAAGCCGCTCTCCTCTACTCTTAGGGTGCCCTGGCGTGTTGAGATGCCATATTACGTCAAGGTCCTTTATTTCATTTCGTATCATGGCATTGTCGAATTCTCTGCCT
>NW_027106975.1:584892-585086 GCF_000696795.3 Halyomorpha halys
GCTCTCGTTTGACGAAGATTCCTCCCTATCCTCTTCCTCCGCTACATTTTGTTCTTCTTCCTCTCCCGGTGCCCACTCCAGCAGGAATTGTCTAGACCGTTCTCCGGCCTCCTCTTCTACTGCATTTACAGTAATTGCTCGAGACAACTAATCGGCTACGACATTTTCTTTTCCTGGCTTATAGATTATTTCTA
>NW_027106976.1:0-6346 GCF_000696795.3 Halyomorpha halys
TAAATGATAAAAAATTGATAACTGACAATTGAATGGTACAAAATTGTCGGCATAAAATAAATAAATATGGTTTTGTTTATTTATGTTGTTCTTTGCTGACCGCACCCCCCGACAAACAGTACTATTCAATTATCAGTTATCAATTTTTTATCATTTACGATTTAATTCAATATTTTTTATAATTCTAAATTTGTTTGTATACTATTCCTTTTCAATTGTATGTTGCCCTAAATGTTGTTGTTATCTCTTTTGTTCTATAACCCTGATGAAGACCTGAAACTCAGGTCGAAACGTCGGCATAAAATAAATAAATATGGTTTTGTTTATTTATGTTGTTCTTTGCTGACCGCACCCCCCGACAAACTTCTCCAATCATTAATCATATATTTACACCTCATTATATAAAATTTAGTTTCTTAAGTTTTCGGTGATCTGTGCCACCGCTAGAGCGTGCTATAAAAATAGTATAGACACCATTTGTCGAAAAAGTGGGTTTTTTAGAAAATGTTAAGAAGTTTTTAGTGAAGGACCACAATGTCTTTCAACCAAAGCCGGACTTTCAACAGAAATGCAATTACCCATATTGCTCTACGTTAATTGGATTAATTAATTGGGATAATCAATTGGGCTATTATTAGGGGACTAAGTCCTTCTGATAGCCAAAGCAGCTTGGAAGATATTAAATGATTTAAATAGACTAATAGAGACTAAGACTAATGTCCCTCCAAGTGCAGTCCCGAAGAAAAGTAAATTGAAGATATTAGCGGATATTGTGTCTTGACGATTAGTAAGAACAGTAAGACCAAGGTGGCAATCGGCAATGGGCTGCTGTCTCGTGCTGAAGTAGGTGTTAAACCCCCTTAGTTGCGCTACCAAGAAAGACTCGGTTTTGGATCACATAGATGATAGCTTTTATGTAGCTATTGTAGGGTATTGGGTGGCAGGGCCTAATAGAAATAGGTTCAAGGTTCAACTGGCTCTTAAGTAGTTTGCAATGGAGGATGTACTACTACTCCATTCGAGGCCATTGGAAGAATTGTTAATTCTGTAACGGGTAAAGTTTATTGAGAAGTAGATCTCTGTTTTCCTTGTAAATGAAAGAAACTAGTCGATTCTATCCTCCTGTAGTTCTAGCTACTAGAGATGTCAAGTAAGGTGGAAGGTGGTTGTCAATGAAGAACCTCGACGCCCCTGGGTGCAAAAGGGCCAGGACTACCGGCATTCATCAAATAGTCCTGTCTGCATTTGCTGTGCATCTAGTGATCATGTTCCTAAGGAAAGGCAAGGAAGAAGTGTACAAGGGAGTATATTGTGCGCTTAACATGGTCTAAAGAGGTTCCTAAAAGAACCTCTTTTAAAAAGGATCACCATCCTCCAGCTGAACATGTGCTGCCGAAATGTAGTTCAGAAATAAACTGCCATAAGATGGTGTTCACAGGATTTGAAGGATTCAAATAATTTGAGGATTACAGCCTTGAGCAGTGGAAAATGTATACTTGCTCACTTATAGGGACTTCCCCGTTCTTATAAAACAATTGAACTACGCTTATTTCGAAGCGGTCGTGTACCTCTAGATGAAGCAAGGACTCGGCCGACTTAATGCCCCCTACTACTATGGAGGAAGGTGAAGATGAAGACGATTCCCTGGCTGTATTCCTCTTAAAAATCTTTATTGGCAATAGTAGCGTTATAGATGTACCTATGATTCGACACCGCTTATACCCGCGTGGCCGAAAGGTAAGGAAGGGTGTACATAATGGGAAACGCAGTGTCATAAGCAATGCGTACCAATTATGAAATGTAAATTTTTGACTTAGGGATTTTAATTTTTTTTTCTACATTATAGCCAGAGAGAGAGGGACTCTGGCTAAGCTCACGATAGTACTTAAATTGTACATTGTAAGAAGTTAGTAGAAAAGAGACGCAAATATGTTCCTACAACATATATTGTCTAAAGAATACAGTCATAGGACCCTAGGAGATGGAGAGAGGCACCATAGATACTTTACTAAACTGACTACAATATGTTTGTCCGAAACTGTTTTATCTATGTTGTTCTGCGCTGGCTGTATGTGGTGACTTCTAGCTGGTTCCGGGCCGAACTCAGAAGAGTGCAAAGTTCTCCCCGACAGTAGAGGGGGGGGGGGTCGAGAAGGGGAAGATACTATAAAAAATAACCGAGAAGCGACAGGCGGGCTCTTGGGAACATTTAGAGACGCCTCTTGCTCAAACTCTTTCCCCCACAGAAATAATCCATTAGCTCGACGGAACCTCTCAACCCCTCTGCCTCCCCTCTTCCATTCTCTATTCTCTTCGTCTATAGATTTATTTAGTCATAGGCGAAAAATTATTATTATATATAAGTGTAAATATATGATTCCTATTATCACCAAATAAGTTCCTAGATAATAGGCGTATTCTTTAATATCTCCTCACTAGTTGAAGTTATCTCGCTGAGGTTTTCGTTTGTATATTGAAGGACAGAAATGCATTTCATTCTTACAATTGGCCAATTCTTAGCAAATTTAGAGAAAAGAAAGGGCATATGGCTAAAATAAGGGTGTTTAATCCTCTATAGTAGAAATATTTGGAATAATAAATAAATAATAATAACAATAATTATTGAAAGAATATTTTAGTATTTAATTATAACCTAATATGCTCACAGCACCTATATAAGGATTATTATTAAACAAAAATAAGCTTAACATCTCAATAATATATACAGGTAAAGAGTTTCTTTGAACTCAATATCTTAATTTAACACTATTACTCATGGCCCAAGGTTGTGGAAGATTGTAATATTATAAATAAATAAATATATAATAATAAAAAAAAAACATATCTTAATATATTTCAGGAACTAGAATTTTAGTCAGAGAAGTCAGATTTTAACAATTATTTTTATGGTTGGCATGAGATAAGCACTTAATTTAGTACAAGAGCCGGGAAGAAAAAAAGGCGGCAATTTCACCCCAATTTTTGATTACTTTAATGAAAACTGTATAATTACTTGTCAAAACTGATGAGTCTGCCGAGTATAGGTAGGTGGAATAAAAAATGGCGGCTGTTTCAAAACCTTAAAAAAACATTAATTTTTCATTAGGAAATGTTGCTTTTTAAAAAAGCTATATCTCGCGAACTATTGAACGTAAATAGCTCCATTAGGGCTTACATTTTAGCACATTTACTATACTTCAAATTATGATCTCTTCGATTTTCTATTGTTGTTGGTAGTTTTAAAGATATAGAACTCCGAATAAAAAATTAATTATTTTTAACGTCTTGAAGCAGCCGCCATTCTGTATTCCCCCTACCTATACTTGGCAGACCCATCAATTTTGACTAGTAATTATACATAGTTTTTATTGAAGTAATCAAAAATTGGGGTGAGATAACTGACTTTTTTCTCCTCTTGGGCTCTTGTACTAATTGAGAAATAACTTTTAGCTTTATAGTATCCCGATACAAGCCATAATAACAGAAATCCATGAAACAAAAACCTTGCCTAGTTTGTACATAGACATAATACTTTAAGAAGCCTATGGAGCCGAAATTTTTAATGGTGTCATTTCTTATGCCGTAGTTGCACAATAAAGAAGGGTACTAAGTATCGGTAATATGTTCAATTACTTCAAGTACTAATGTTGAAATAAATACACCGATTTGTGACAAGTCAACGTTGCCTTTAGAAAAAAAAAATATTATCAAAGAAAAGTAAAAACGGAAATTAAATTTTTTTTATAATGGATTCATAGCCATCATGTACCTGCCTAACTCAAATTTTGAATCGCAATAATTTTTTTTTTTTATTTAATTAATTAGTTACGTTAATTTTTTCCTTGCAAGTTCTTTTATCCCGAAAACTAAGTCCTAAGAATTCGATTTTGCGCATAGTGGTGGCGTTAGCCATTCATGAAATTCATTTTGGTCTATTATTTCCTGTTTTGGAAGATTAATAGTCGACCGTGGCGGCCAATAAAGGTAAAAAATAGTAAAGATAAATTATTTATTAGTAACCAACTATTTCGTTGGTTACTAATAACGTTTCGCTCCATTTAGCAGGGCTTCATCAGTCCTAAATGGGGCCAAGATACGAACATTGTAAATTTGTTAAAACAAATAGAATATAAATAGAAAGAGTGCACAAAGTTATAAAAACGAAGAGGAACGTAGTAATCTTAATAAATGTATAAATATAAAACTAATAAACAACAAGTAAAGAACTGAGTGATAAACATATTAGAATTTTATTTATTTCCATTAATAACTGTTTAGCTTACTACTTTCCTCTTTTTGTATAAAAATTTTTATTTATATTCTAGTTTTATCACATTTATAATGTTTTTATCTTACCCTTATTTAGCCCGAAACGTTGTTTACCAAATAAATAGTTAATTTTTACTTTTTCGTACCTTTATTGACCGCTACCCAGAAAATCTTTCTACAGCTTTAAATTTTCCTAAAAGTATGGCGAAATTGGCAAAGCGCTGAGAATATCATTTCTTTCTTGGGTTCGAATGTACCCAACTGTAACAAATGTACCCAAACATGCTTCAATAGGGGTATTCATAATGTTGTGTTAAATGTAAAATGTTTTACCATGTTAAATGTTAAGGATAGGATTGGGAGCAGCCCAATTTCAAGTTATGTTAAAGGTTAACTGTATAAGAGCTCCTAGCGGATTTTCTGAGCAACTTGCTTATAACCTTTCCTTCCAAAACTTTATGTTATTGTTTACTTCTAAGTTTTGATAAAAGTAATTTATTACAACATGCCTAAAGTGAGTGAAAAGTGGAAGTTGTGTAAAAGTTTGGCTACGGAATGTCTTGTCGATATTCTGACTTGTGAGGAAGAGAATCAAGATGAGCTAATTGACAATTGTCATTACACTATTATTATTGTCATTCATTGTTTTAAAAACATTCAAACAATACTAACACAATCAAAGCACAAAATAAGAGCAAGATTCCTTACATGACAACAAATAAAACAGTGACGAGCTCAGCTGGTCTGTTGCTTGATGTCATCCCCCCATTTAACAGACCCAGTAACAGACTCTCAACTATGTTATATGTTATATCGTTTTAACATGTTAAAAGAAGGAAATGTTTCTCCATTTAACATTAGTTTTTCCATTTAACATGTTAAACTAAAGATTATTCCGTAAGCCGTACATCAATAATGGCCTTATTATTGTTTTGTTGATTTTCTATTGACATGAGGATATATTACATTATAGCATACTATAATGTAATATATTATAGCATACTATAATGTAATATATTTACGGTACCTACGCATTATTTACAAAAATAAGCTTAACATCCTAAATAATATGATGGAAATACTTTTTTAAAAAAATCATTACTGGGATATAATAGAAAGATTTTAAAGCTTTAAATCTTTCAAAAACAAGTTAATGGGATGGTTGTAAAGCTAAAAAAACTATAACGATAGTTAAAAATAACGGTTAAAAATCATAGTTACTGTTTTTTATTATGTTACTGTTCGTTACAGGTTTCGTATTAATTATTAATGAAGATTCATTAATTTATACTTGAAGATAAAAAATTAACAAAGAAAATTTATACTTGAAAATAAAAAAACTTTCTCAATTGAACTTTCTAATTTATACTTGAAAATAAAAAAGTCACAAATTATTTCCTTAAATTTATTATACCATAACCAATGCTTCGCTATTGCTAGATTTGAGTTTATATAATACATAGATTGAATGAAAAAAAATGAAAGCTTGATATCAATTTAATTAAAATTAAATATTAATTAAAAAAATTTACATATCATTATTTTAATATCGAAAATACACAATATATTTGCTAATACTTGTCACTCACTCGTATCTTATAAAAACATAACGCCTCCGAGATGTTAATAATGTAACAATAATTTGACAATTAGCCAAATCTTCCATACCCATATTTCACGTCATACCTCAATAGCTTTGGATTAAACTCGGGTATGTCAAAAAACTCTTAGAGATATTGATAAAACAATAAAATACAAAGCATTTCAGTTTTTAAATTAAAAAAAATTACTGGCACAAATATAACATCGAGCAGAAAAAATAAATAAATAAAGTTCAATTTTAAATAATAATAATAATAATATAGCAAATGCAAGGAAAATTAAATAAGAAAAAAATCCATGATGGCCAGTTATGTTTTACGTCATTAATCCAAAATTAATAAACAAATAACTGTCCGATTTAGGTTATTTTTGTGTTTTTTCAGGTAGCTTAATTAGCTACCATATTATCTCATAATACATACAATATTTTAAGATAATTAACAAACGAACATTATATTTTTATTATATTATACAT
>NW_027106977.1:0-5770 GCF_000696795.3 Halyomorpha halys
ATACAAATAAAGAGATGTAAAAAGGAAAAAGAATACAAATCAAATGATGAAACAGAATGCCTACCTATTTTGACTACCTATTTTGCCTACCTATTTTGACCTTCCTGTATATTTTTACCTTTTTGTTAAAACGTTTTTTAGTTTTTAGCACCTTTTTTTTCATCATAGCTCTTTAATTTATACAAAGTGTTCTGGTTTACTACACATGCACAAGGATATAATTAACGATGATATACATTCACATAGACAATGAATAATTTCACCATCCGTTCGGGATTCGTCCGGACAGTAAGATGTTTATAGCATCACGCCCGGAAGGCTGTCCAGGATAGTAAAGCTGTCCAGTTCCCACAACCAAATGGCAGTGAATGGATAATTTATAGGTTTGGTAATTTCGTACCAGGGCCGTTCGTAGCCGAGCCAGTTTAAGAGCCAACTTTAACTGGCTCGTGACTACAGCGGCGCCGGTTCGAATCCGGCGTAGAGCGTTCTACGATATAAAAACTTGACCCCTCAATATAGTTAAAATAGGTTGGTACACTGTAGAGACCTCTCCCGTATGTCAGAAATGACAAGGAAGAGCTTATAAAAAAAAGATAAAAAACTATGGTTGTAATACGATTTATTTTGTTTTTGATTTTATTGATTGACTTTTTTTTTAATTTTCCTAACTTCAGTTGTTCTAGATGATTTATTTTATTAATTGATTTATTTTAATTTTTAATTTGCTTGACCTTAGCCGTTTAATAAATGTATACGTAAACTATTATTTATCTCCTAACGATTATTTGAAATGTGCATTGGTACTGGTTATTTTATTTTTTCTACTATAGATTTTATTTTATATTGATCTTTTTATTTTATATTTCCTAAGCTAATACCTACGGCTATTTCTATGGTTGAATCGCGAAGGAGGTGTCTGAGGAGTGGAATGTTTTGGAAATTTAGGAATATGAGAATCATCTTCTTGTGACAGGCTTCACCAATGCTTCTTGAATCATAGGTACCCTTCTTTTAATATTTTTTTATTTATTTATTTTATACCAGAGAGGCCTGGTGGGCCTTAGATGGTTGATATAACCGTTACATTATATATATTTTCGACAGTTGATTATGGGGGGTATAGTCTCGTACAAAAGACACTCCTAACGATATACAATATTGTAATTAAAAGAGAAAAAAAAGATAAAATACAAAGATAAAAATAATGCTTCTTAATAAAAGAGAATAGTAAAATTAATAACAAAAGATTTGGAGTATCTGTTGACTTAAAAAAACAAACAATTGCCCTCTAATGGTAAAAAGAAAAAAGTTAATTTGAAAAAGGGACGAGAGAAGAGAAAAAAAATAAAAAAGGTAAATAATTATAATAAGTAAAATAGAGGTAGTGTGAATAATGAATTGATAAATATAGAACTTGTAACAGAATTTCCTGCAGCAGGCTGGGCTTCAGTCTTCGGGTTGAGGTTGGATTTCCCAGGTTTTAGGTCACTGCTCCTTTAACTGTCGGCAACTGGGAGTGGAACTTCATGAACTGTTTGTTGATGTAATCCTCTATTGGCTCCATTTGTAATTCCCAATGCAATTGGCAATTTCTTATGAACCAAGGAGCATTAACTGCGATTCTTAGGACTTAGTTTTGAAAAGATTGTAGTTTTTTCCTGAGAATTGTTTTAAATATAAGAACAGTTGTTTCTGGTTTTAGGTTGGACCCTTTTTTAATGATAATTTCGGTCATTATTGTACAAAATGCCAAAAATAATGTATTGAGAATCTTCAGAATGGAGCAATTTTTTGAAACTGTGAAAAATACAGAGCTACTAAGTTACTTTACACGCTACCTCGTTTTTCACTGTAGAGTAAAAATTAAACATTTGTTACTTCCACTTGACTGAAAATATGATTTGTGGAAGAAAACACTTAAAGTTTCATCTCCTCTCTGCCCTTCCTGTTCTCCTGTTCCTCTCTGCCCCTCCTGGATTGGCTCTTACGATTTATGTTAACCCTAATAATGAAACAAGATTGTTCCATACTAGAAAATAATACTCTGCATAGTGAATCGCTTATAGCAGGGATAAATCGCAATTTGAATTACCAATTTGCCATATTTTTCCTAGTAGTATATAAACTGTAAATCAAGTACCTACAAATTTTTAATGCAAATTTTTTTTATAGTATAAACATTAACTCATTTAAATAATTGTTAATGAGATTCGCCCAGATTTCGAATTTACATCAGTCTCATAACTAACTTAAATTCTAAGAGCTGTTTTAGCCGAGAACTAGAGCCAAAGTCAAGACTGAGAGTATCGAATAGAAGTTTGAAAAGGGCTTTTAATGAATCCAGGAATTTGATGTGCCTTTCCTTTCTGGAAAGTAATTATTCTAATAATTCTACCATTTCGAAGAAAGTAGGTAGTTACATCAAGCAGCAGTTCTAGTTTGTTTCCTTAATAGTTCCAACCGTGTTATCTTAATTAGAATGCTGTTCTGGAACCGCTAAAGGTGTTTCAGAGTGTCTTCAGTACATTAGTAAAGCAGGCAAAACATATTTGTGTACAAGCAGTTTTAACTTTAATCACATTCTAACAAAACAATAAATTATTTTATTTACAATAAATGACAATAATTAATTGTAAATATGACTCAATGGGTAACTTTTACTACATTTTAATTAAGATATTGCAGATATCTGGAGAGTGTGTTGTATTGGAAATTTTGGAATATGGGAATCATCTTCTTAGTCCAATAAGTCTAGACAGAGGCTGTTCACTTATGTTTGTCAGCTTTATGGTCATTGTATCGGTCTTTAAGTCTAGACTTGTAGGTTAATTCAGCATCTTAGGCTATTATAGAATTTGCTATGACTCCTTGAAATGTATTGTTTATCTGTCGGAAGCTCAAATGTCCTATAGATTGTTATTTTTCGCTTTCTGCAGTAACTTAGAATTCACAATACGTCTCAGCATACTGCAACTGTTGGAGTTTATTGCTTAATTTGCTATAAGGAAATGCCGGTCTAAGTACACTTTTATTGTGCCACACTTGTGGAGTTCTGGAAATGGCCTCGACTGAGTGTTAGCTCTGCTATATCCCTCCCATGCGTGGGGATAGATTGAGCTCGGGGATCTTCAGTTGGAGGCAATAAATATTGTTCATATTAGTGTGAATGTTATTAGTGCTTTTATTTTATTGTTATATTAGTTCAAAATTTTACTTATTTAATATTAACCTTATTTCCTCATGTATAAAGTTTAATTATGTTCATTTTATTTATCTTTCTGTTTATACACATGTAAAGATTTGATTCATACTTATATATTTTTTCGTATGAATGTGATAATTTATCACTATTTCTTATTGCCCAAGGTTGTGGCAGATTGTAATATTTATCAAGATATTAAAAAAATTTAAAGTTATACATACTAACTGTCTTTTAGATTTAGATTTTTAAACAAAAATTTGGGTTTAATTACGCTGAAGTACCTAAGCATAATTCATAATCTTTACTAATAATAGACATTTCCTCAATCTAATAAATGAATTACATCATGCGTACTAGAAGATCATATGATAAATATTAACCTCAAATCGAGTTAGCTTCGTTAGAGAACATGATCCAATAAAAAAGTATAAAAATATCATAAAATATACAGTTCTGAGAAGGTAATAAAAATTTGTATAAATATTTAGTAGTATTTAAAAAATTTAGTTTATCTTGGCAGGATATTACTCACATCTGGCAGGTAACTGTTTAGTAAAGGAGGGAAATGGGCTCGATAGATTTACCTTAACATGTAGAATCCAGATATATCTTTACTTTAGGAAATATATGTTTACATTTCTATCGTTTCTGGAATGGTTGAGAGCTGATCTGGAAAAATATTATTTTTCTCTGAGCTATTTTGTAAGCGTTGTATAACAACGTAGATTTTAATGACTTATTTGTAGACTCCAATATGTAAACATTACTTACCTAGAAGCTAAATGAAACGACTATAAATTATTTAAAATCATCATATACCTATTATTAGCTCACAAAATTTATTTCTGAAGCACATTTCGATAATATTTTATTTCTTTATTAACGTTCTATGCGTAGCCCCGGGGTAAGGCGCGTAATTACAAACTCCAAGGTTAACCCGAGTTTGAATCCGGCTAGACAGAAAATTGTTTTCTGTTACACTGTAGCCTTGAGTCCTGTGGGTTTTAGAGCCAGGGGTTCCACCCAGCCTCTTAAATTGGGTATAAATCTGGCGGTCAAGCGTGATTCTGACCAAATCACCTCCTTACACAACCGTTGGTCTAGTAACAGTACTTCCTAACAAATTTCTGAAAATAAAGTACCCCTGACCCTTCATGGGTTGTACCAGTACAGATTTAATTTAATTAACGTTCTAAAACGTTATATGCTTTAATTTTATCTATCTTTATAATGACTGTTCCTCAAAAGTGGAGTGGTATTTATTTATATGTTTCTCCGAAATTAATTTAATAAAAAAAAAATTGTCTATAATTAAATAAGCTCATGCCATTATTGATTTTTTAAAAAGGTTTATTTGGATGTACTAATATTTATAACACATACGGTTAACATAACATTTATACAAATGTTTATAGTATTGGTCCGAACTCACGTAACGAAGGCAATGCTAAATGCTAACTAAGTACTGCATGGCAGAGTATTTAAGAAGTACTAAGAGGAAAATGTGGTAGGGTGAAATCTTTGTTGACTTCTTGATAAGGATTATTTTAGTATCGCCCTTTTCTAAGCGTGTTTATATTCTGATAACAATTATTCTTGAAACGTTGTTTCATATAGTCTAGATAATAATACTTTGAAAGTGTCCTCAGTGATAGATGCACTGAGTGAGTGTGAATAGTATACATACATAGTTATAATTATGATTAAAAGTATGATAATGATAGTGAGTTAAAAAATAATAAAAATAGTGGTGATACCTCTGTAAAACGTAATTATGTTGAATGATTTTTTTTAAATATTTATTTATTGCTATTTCCAACTGTACATTATAATACATTTAGTAAATCTGATCTCGGTTAAATTGGAGTGTTACAGGCGTGTAGAGAAACTACCCATTGACAGCACTCTAATGACATTTTACATTAGCAGGTCTTGTGGCCATCTTCTTTTCAGGCGCCTCGGAGGATTGTCAGGACTGTAAGAGGATGCAAGGTTAGAAACTAGGGGGTTTGAGTGGTTAACGACGGCGGCACCTCAATGACTAACTGACTACTGGCTGGTCGGTGAGAAAGAGTCTAAAAAGAACCAACCAGCTCCAACATAAATTGAGTTAAATTAAAAAATAAAATAAAATACATTTTTTGGCTTTAATTTTATTAATATAAAATAAACAACGATAAGAATATAAACTATAAGGTTAAAAATGAACAGGAGACGTTATAACACAGAAAAGTAGATATGAGAAAACAAAATTTAACACACCAAAAGACGGAAAATAAAGAAGTAAGTTTAGATTAAATAAAGGTGGAGAAAGGATATATAAAAATAAAATTAATAATAATAAATGAGTAAAGGACAAATCAGGATCACCTTCTTGTTCAAGTTTAGAGCTATCAAGACTTTGACAGAAAATGGAAAGCATACAGGATGTGGAGGGAAGGTGACCGTTAATGGTTTTACTTCTATTTCAAATATGTCGCGTATGCAGGAAAGAGATATAAAAATATGATGAAAATTGAAACAATAATACAAGAAAGAGATATAAAAATATGATGAAAATTGAAA
>NW_027106978.1:0-4856 GCF_000696795.3 Halyomorpha halys
TATATTCCTCCTTCATTATCTAGTTAATAATGCATTTTAAACTGTCTCGTGAGGAATTATCGACACGATTATGATATAAATACGTACGAACAATTATCTTTTAAAACAAATACTCAAAGTTTATTTAATCAATTAATTATAAATATTTGATTTTATTCATGGAGTTCAAATAACTTCTGTAAAAAGGTTGAATAAGAATTGTAACAGTACATGAATTGATCTCTAGGGATAAAACTAATAATTCAATTAACAAATACTAAAATAAAAATAAATTATTAAAAACAAAAATTAGAATAATAGTAAAAATAACTCAAAGGACTTTGAAGTGAATAGTAATGCTGCAAATGTCAATTAGTGAATTAATATAATAATGAGAATAAAACAAGATGATACAACAATACAAGAAAATAAGGATCTAGTAATATCTAAATAAATAGTAAATATAACTAAGCATAAACGAATATAGTTAATTTTTATCATTATATAATAAATAATTATGTGGAGCTGGAAGATACAGCCAGATATGGTTATTTAGTGTATCAGAACCAGTTATTGGGAATCATAGAAGAAAGTAAATACCCAGTAAAATATTCCATTTTTTAGTTTTCTTTGAGGTTATTTATTTATTAGTTATTCTGGTAAGCGATTGCATGGAGACTGTACTATATAATTTGGAGTATGTTTACCAAATATATTGTTATAGGTTGGTTAGATAAGTTTACTTTTTTTTAAACATTTTTTAGATATATTATTTCTTTTCTAAATAAATTACTATCCATACATTTTAAGATAATTCTTTAACAATAAAATAATTTAGATGGTATTATTACCAAAAATTTAAAGAATTTTTATTACGGAGGTGCCTTATTGTTGCTAATGTTCGATTATATAGATTTGCAAGTTTAGATAAATGACTATCGCCATAACATTCGATCCCATATCTTATGTATCATATATATTCAAATAGTGCTTTTGCTTTAAGTGAGCCTAGCTCAAAAAATAAAAATGTGGTGCGGTGAGCGCATCATAAAACTCTCACTACTAACGTCCCCAAGTTTTGTGTAAGTCGGTAAGCTCGTGTTGAAGTTATCGCTATATTTGGGATTTTACAAAAAAAGGTCTAAGACCAGGGAAGGTGAAATTTATTCTTAAAAAAAAAAATCTTTCGATATAAAAATATGTATTGAGGGTTTCTTGAAATGGGAATATCGGATATAAATTTTGTTACTGGCATACGACAGTTTAAAAAAAAGATAACTATGCTACAATGCAACCGGGGGAGATATGCTAATCTTCGTTTTTACCGTTTTAATAGGATGTATGGGTTTTTCCTTTATAGGACCATACCACTTGGATATGGTCCCCGCGCCTTCGATTTACCTAATTCAAATTAATAAAAAAGGTTTAACGATCCAGAAGGTTCAATGCCGATACCAACATTAATCGAACAAAAATCTACTCAATAATGGCCGTCCAAACCCAAATAACAAAATACGTTTTGACGCAATCCTCCCACCTATGTATCGGTCTACCACACCGATATGTATTTATTTACTTCGTTACTAAATCTTACATTACAGACGCATTTTATTCTATGTATGGCTATAACCTGATTTATGCTTACCAGTTGCAGTTCACGTAATTCATTCACGTGTAGCCTTCTAAATTGTCTTGTCTACTAATCCTTCTTCGGTCAGAATATTTTATGTAATGCTTTATTTTTATAAACTTTAAGGAAGGTGCTGTATCTACTATAATGTAAAAGGCTATGTTTCGTATCTGAGAAATTTTAAAATTGAATAACAACAAGAATTTTCAGCTTTTATGTCCACATAAACCCCAAAAGCCGCCATAATACACATCCTCTTACCGTCCCATCTCTCTATTACCGATCATGAGAAAAATCCTCGAAAAACTTATATTGAAACGCCAATACCCCATCCTACGTACCAATCATATAATCCCAGATCTCCAGTTTGAATTCCGAACATCCCACTCCACTATCCAGCAATGTCATCGTGTGGCGGACATTGTCTCGTCTTCTTTGGAGCGCGGGAATCTTTTTCGATATAGAGCAGGCTTTTGATCGAGTCTGGCACCCGCGACTGCTTTACAAACTCCCTAAATTCCTACTTCCTACATATTTTTTCATCATCCTTTCCTTTATTATTAATAGATTATTCCAAGTAAACCACAATAGTTCCTATTCATCCCTCTATTTTCAATCAGCTGGTGTTCCTCAAGGTCGTATCCTTGGTCCCATCCTCTACACCGTCTATACAGCTGACATCCCAACAACTCCTAACACTATCCTTACCACGTATGCTGATGACAGTTAGTTATAACCCTTTGATTGCATCCCAAACTCTCCAGTCCCATATCACAACCCTCGAAGAATGTTGTCGGCATTGGAGGATAAAAATAAATCCCATCAAATCACATTTAATCTTCGTCGTAAACCTGCCGACCGTCCTACAGTATGCTTTAATAATATGGCTCTTACCCCTGTAGAACAGATTCGTTATCTTGGACTACAACTTGACAAACGACTAACCTAGAATCCTCACACAAGACTGAAATGACAGGAAACTGCACGCAGATTCCGACTATTGCAGCATTTACTAGACGAACGGTCTAAACTTCCAACTCATTACAAAAGACTGATCTACATGACAATAATAAGGCCCATGAGCTTTGGAGCTCCACTAAACCTTCGAATTCCTCTCATACCCAATCCTTACAATCCTAAATCCTTCGTAAAATCCTCAATGTTCCTTATTTTGATACTAATAAAACCATCCATTAAGACCTAAATGTTCCATATGTTACCGATCTAGCCCGAACCAGATATCATTCCTTCCATTATAACTAATTATCACCCACTAGTTTCTAACCTTGCTTCTTCTTCCATTCCTGGCAATCCTCTGAGGCGCCTGAAAAGAAGATGGCCTCGTGACCGTATATTGTAAAATGTTTTTAGAGTTCTACTACTGGGTATTTTCTTTACATGCTGTATCATATCATTGTCATTATGATCACATTTACTTGTTTTATTTTTTATACAGTTGTAAATATCAATAAATAAATTTAAAAAAATGTCCACATCAAGTTTGTTTTTTTCTAGTTCCTGTAGACTCTAAATTATAGCTCTCTGCCTGATTAAATATATTTCCTACTATATCTTTATTACCGTAATTGTTCCTGTTCTGCTGCTAACTATATATTTTGTTTTATCTTTATTTATTTTCAGGCCTAGTTCCTCATTAAATTTTATCAACGTAGTAGCATTTTTATTTTCCTCGTCGTCACTTAGTAGTACCATATCGTCAGCATACATTAGCATTTATATTTTACATCCCAAAGTCGGTATGCATCAGCGTTCTAATAACATATTCTAGTGCTAAATAAAATAAGACATAAGTCGAAATTAAGTATTCCTTAATAAGGTATCCCTTTAAGAAGATAATAGAAAGAGAAGAGGAATGGTAGATATGAATATTGAAGACTCAGAGAGAGAGCTGAAGGTGATTGGGGACCTGTAGGGACCACTCTTATAATACGACCAGATAGGGCAATAACTCCTCCCGACGATTGTATGGAATAGATTGAGCTTTTCTTCATTCTCCACCCCTCTCCTTCCTTGGGGGAGGGGGAAGGTCCTGCAGGATAAGGGATATCCTCTTCGAAATGATTTCCTACTTATCCTTCCCCCTTCTAGAGCTGAAATTTCCTCCGAATTTCAAAGGGCATTTCTGGGGGGGGAGTGGGTAGTAGTAATACCACCATTTTCGAAGTCCTCGAGATTGAACTAAAAATATTCTTGGGATATCTGAAGAAAAATCCGATTTCGTGTATTGATTCCTGTTTCGGAATTAAATTAAATTTAATATTTTCTTTACATCTGCTGATAATAAATTCGATTCATAATTCCGGAATCTTGTTAATTTTGAACGTACAGAGCTTTATTGTTGGGGCTCATACTTTGGAAACGTTTTTCTACTTTAAATAATGTGCTGTGAATTTTTTTTAAATTGTTCTTGGCAGTAATATTGAATGAAAAATGGGCGAACATTTTAATTAAGTGAATGTAACAACAATAAATAACAAAATTTTGGTTTAATACCCGTACTCGTAATTTTTTTCATACCTTTTTACTTTTTTAGAAAAATAATTAAGCTTGTAATATTACTTGAATTGCATTCGCTTAATTTTTTATTTGAGGAAACGGATATTACAGTCGAATTAATATTATATCCTTCATCAGTATTCGTAAATAGTCAATATTTATTAATGTATTCCTTTAAAGAAAGTCCGAAGGGAAATTAAGAAGAAAAAAAAAAACGGAAAGGAAAAAGAAGTCGGTAGAGAGAGCTGATGGGCAGGTATTAATGACTGTCTGCCTGGTTAAAAATACTGTTCAATAAGTGAAGACGTCGGAGAAGTCTTCTCAAGCCCCCCTTGGGGGGCCTCTAGTAGCCCTGATCTGCCCCCCTCCACGTCCCCCCTGAAGAATTACAAACATTCATTCGCCCGAAAAGCAATTTCTATCTTGAAATTTCCTCCTCGGTGGTGAAATTTTCTCATTGGACCGCACCTACTTAGAGAGTTCTCGCCTCAAATTATTAACTGTCGCCGGCAATTAGAGCGAAATTGCTTAGAATAATTTCCCCTAGCGCGGGGGCGAAATATTATGGATGCGGCACTTTAATGAATTTTCGTAGCGGAAAATTTGTAAGGGTTTATTGCCGAGCTGTTGGGGTTCTGGATTTTTATCTTTTTATGTCCTTTAAAATTTTTATCGGATGGAATTCTAAGTTTAAAAGAAAAATAAGTAATAATATAGTGTTTCAGTAGAA
>NW_027106979.1:0-10294 GCF_000696795.3 Halyomorpha halys
CATTTTTCTTTTCAAATAACTAAATCTAAATAAAACAATACAAATAAAAATAAATGTAATTAAATTAAATACTAATAAAACTCAAATACTATTTACAAGGTAATTATATATAATGGCGTTAACAAAATCAAAATGTGTATTTCCGTCCAAAACTCAAATTCGATATTTTCCACGATCACAATGGTTTCCTTTGCTATGTTCAATATTTAGGTAAGTGAAAGTAAAAATATACATGGTCATATAAAAAAAAAAATCCATATTAGTTCTAGCGCACCCAAGGAGTTTGTTTGGTTGTTTAGTGGCGCCAAACTTCATTGGTCATCAACGCCATGTATATTTTATTTAATTTTGCTAATATTCGTTAAATTTTATTTATTTCTTGATTTGATTATTTTATTTATTTTTTTTTATATTTATTTTAGCACCCAGGGAGTGATAATATATTTACCACCAAGGCAAACAGTTTTGCATCAGAATCAATTTAATAAATTAGGTTACATTTACGTCTAGGCCAGCTTGCAATTTTATTGGTCTAATTGTTACATATTTTTTTTAGTTAAATTGTAATTTTTTGGTTTTATTATGCTTTATTGTGTCTATGTATGCCTGTTTTAAAACTAATTTTCAGTGCAATCAATTGCGATCAACTCATAGTTGTTTTACTTCTCGGATAACATTTTTGATCAATTCTTTCCTCGAGTATATTGTTAATAATTGAAGTTCAATCACTGGAAATGTTTATTAATACTTAAATAAAGCTTTCTTATCTATTCATCTATTTAATATAATAACATCAAAGCAATTCTTGTAACATCAGGCTTATAGGAATTTTCAAAAAACTAAAATATGTGAGTAATAGTAAAATTTCCGAAACACGCACAAAATTTATAAAACATGTTTATACATCTTGACCCTTTCCTTCTCTACTTGCCAAACATTTTTAAATTTGAATATCAATTGTCAATTTTCTATCGATTTACGTAACAAAACAAGAGTGAAAGTCATAAAGTGCAGTTTTGAGTTTCAACATGAAATCAAATATTCTTCATGAAAAAAAGATCTTAAAAAAAAAAAAAAAAAAAATAGTTTGATTATTACCGGACTATGACGGGATCTTAAGAATGGTAATGTGGTTGAGGTGTTATGATTTAAAAAAAAAAAAAAGTTTCGAAAAGTCAAAATTATATTATTTCATACCCTGTCATTAAAAAAAAACCGAGCTACACTGAGTTTCCAGGTTTCTTGTAGAAGTGGTTATGGTTGTGTTACTTCTAATAAGTCATTAGTGAGATAAGCTCAAACTGGCGAATCTTTAGGTTTGTTTCAATTTTTTATAGTTATTCAGTTATGAAGTATTCCTACAATTTGATAGAAACAATATTGGAATTCAAGCTAACATCCTCTAACGAATGTCGCGTGAATTCAGCTGCATTCTCAAATTGGTAAAAAAAAAATGCTAGTAAAATACATTAGCTCTCAGAATGTTACATCGGATTGGACTTACTATTAGCATATAATTTAAAACATTATATATAATATATTCTCTTCATTAATATATAATTTATTCTTCCAGGTTTAAGAACTTCAAATTAAGAAGACTTTTAAACAGACTACCAGCTAATAATAATGTAGGAAGAAAAATGTTTAACATAGTTTGCATGCAACATAATGTTGTAATAGTGGCAGTTTCAATAAAGGATTTTAGCAAAGCTTAGTGTAATTATGATTAATACCACTCGAAAAGAAAGTTATTTTCAAATTACTAAAAAATGATGTATTTGAAATGGTAAGAGATGTTGTCTCATTGCATGTTGTGAGCTCTCACTTCACTCTGCAACCACCGATATCTCCGGGGGGCCTCTGCACGTAATAAGAGAAAATGAAAATTCCTCTAAATATATTCATATTTAGTAATTTGAAATGACTAGAGTTCAAATCACTTTGAAATGGGTGATGAAAAGACATTCTGTATAATTGTTATATGTATTTGTATTTGATAAGATCTGAATGAAAGTTTTGGTAAAAAAAAAAGAAGTTCAACAATAACAAAGGTTTAATCCATTGAGCATTAAGTACATACGTTAGTTGAGGAAGTTCAAATTGAGTATCTTAAGTGCAGTTCAAATTTGTAAGTTTTGAAACAGTTGCATTTTTTTGTTTAAATGTTTTTTGAAAGTAGCAGAAACAGTTGAAACTTTTACTTCAAATAAACAGTTTTCTCCATCACTAATTGCTATTGCTGAATAGCCTAGTTTTTAGTGTGTTACCAGAGGAAACACTTCTTAGCGCTGACATAGATTCTACAACACTTAATTTTAAAAACACATCTAAAAATATCTGCAACTATCAAGGTAGCCCCAGATTATTATCACGATATTGCTTGTTCAGGAATTAAGGTCTCATCAGATATAGGTAGTGGCGGGAAATAGGTAGTGGTAATGGGCTATCTAAGCAGTAAATTACTTAGATGTATGTACAAATTGCTACAAAGCAAAAATATGTTATTTCACTTTTCAATTTTTAAGCATAACATTTAAAACATGTGGTTCATGGACTCTAATTTGCTCATATAAACCAATATAAATAAACAATAAACCAAAGAAATATCTTAACATTTCTCAATTGGAAGAAAAGGTACGCAATGGTCTGTCCAATATGATTGAAGGAGTAAGTGGATGAATGGGTTATGTTGCAAATTGTAAATTTTAAGAAAACAACGTTCAATTGTTTTTGTAGGAGCTTTTTATGTTTTGAAGTCTGCATAACCCCTTCTACATCTAGCTATCACAGTTATTAAGTGGATTTTGAGGTTAGTGCACCTCACACTTACTAGATAGGCACTTACGCCCATCATACACACCTAAGATTCAAAAAAATAAAATAAAATGTTACATAGTCCCTTCATTCATTTCCTTCTTCGATCAATAGCTAAATTAATATCACATGGATGACTTAATTCACAGTGGAGCCAAGTACATTTTCATTTTTACAATAAAAAGTTCTCTCTTTTTGGGGAACTTTAACTTTTCAATTAATTTTTTGTCTGGACAATTATAGATTTTATACCTGAATCTGTTCAACCGAAAAAAAAAAAAATTGAAAAGTCATAGTCGCCCTAAAAGAAAGAACCTTTAATTGTATGTTTCAATCATAGTCAGTGAAAATGAACTTGGCACCAAAAACAAAAATCACAAAGAAGTAAAAAAAAAAAATGTACTTCGAAAGCCATCGACATAGTTAACCATACCTTCCATTACGATAAACTTTTCATCACTTCTTCTACGACTGTACATGACAGTAGACACGTTATTTTAGAAAGGAACTTTTCACAGTTTTGACTCACTTTAAAGAAAAATGAAAATATATGTATATACAGTTGACCGTAAAAATTGATATATAAGAAGATGGTCAGGGTTGCGGTCATAAGAGAAAAAAAAATATTTTACTAATGTTTATTTTCCGACGTTTCGCCCCACTTTGCAGGGCTTCATCAGGGCTGTTCAAACGTGAACCTTTACCTTCTCCTTATATTTAAACTCTGCATTTCAGAATATGAGGAAATCGGGAAGAAAAAGAGAGTATACGATTTTATATGTATTATATCATTTACATAAATGATAGTTAATTATGTATTTTATCAGGTACAAATATGATTGTTGTAAATAGTTGTGAGAAAGAAAGACAGGTATTGCAGTGTTATATAATGATCTATAAATGAAATGTGAGTGGGTACATTTACGATGTTAAGAGTGTTGTTAAAAAGTATGATCATCTCAGTAGGTGGTAATGAATATCCAGTAATTTAAAGTAACAGTAAATGGGAATTTTGGCTACCACTTGTTCTTTGCAGCTCAGAAGAAGTCTATCAAAGTGGGTCAAAACTTCCTTTCATTTGATATTTCTCAGTCCTTAATTCTGACCTTAAACCTCACCAGTTTTTTACTAATTACTACGGCATACCACTCAATATGGAGTGTATTAGTTTTAATTATAATATTTAATTATTTTTCTCCATCACTACCAAAGGCTTATGTAGGAAATAAAAATAAATTGTAATCCAAAACCAAAACATCGACTCTTTTTTTTATGTTTATGACATCAAAAAACAAATAAGTTTTGGACCTATTTGTAGTATAAGCCATGTGGCGTGCGAACAGTTATAACGTGTAATTAATTATTACAAAGACATGTTAACCGAATTAATCATTCTCCTCAGTTTAGAATATGATTATGAGGGCTAAATGGTCTTGGACCATGTCAAGAAGGGTCACATACCATTCTATGATATGGTTCGGCAGTCGTTATTCTATTCCAAAGGATAAAAGGGAAACCATCGTTAAGGCAACCCATTCCGGATGACTTGTATATAAATGGTAGATATAATTTTGTAAATAGGGTGTATAGTTAATTTGTAAATATGTTTAAATAGGATTAGGATTTTAATATGCGAAACTGAATGGGTCTCAAGGTTAGTTAGATTGGATTGAATAAATACTAACTTTAATTTAATTTTTTTAAATAATAACAAATAGGATTTGTTTAAAATAATTAGGTAATACTTACCCTAAAATTTAGGAATAGCAGTCCTCTTTGTCCCCCTAAGCTGAGGGGGGTCAATACCTGTTAAATTGCTTTGTATGAGGGGAGAACCTTTAATATGGAGTACCTTTAGGGTATCCCAAAGGAGGAATTAGAAATTTTTGAGAAGACAAGGAAATCTTCTAGATACACACCTAGAATATTGAGGTAGTGTCTATATTGATACAAAAGGTAAAAGTTAAAATCAGTAAATTCAATGGGTCTCAAATTATAATTGTTGATATACTTGCAGTGTTGGAAAAAGCTTAAAAGGGGAAAATTCACGGATTGTAATTGGCCATAATAAGATAATAGCTCTGTGAATGATTTATAAATTGGGTGTCGAGATGGGTTCGTTTCTTTCTGATTCTGCTTGTCCAGAAAGCCTCGACAAGAGATGATTAGATAGGTTGAGACTAAGGGGTGACACTCCTTATATCTCAGAGGAAGGTAGCTTCTTCCAACCGGGCACTATACCTGTAGATTCGAGGGACGTATGCAAGCTTGGAGGGTAGCTAACCGTTAAGTCCTGCAGTTAGATTTTTTTTTCTTATCTCATAAAAAAAAATATTAAAACATATACATATATACATAATTATAAGTGTTGAGTATATAGACTGGCTTTTTGTCAGTTTTTATTGCCTGATGGCATTTAAGAGTGGTTGCTGGGTCCGCTGGAGGCAGTTTTGCAGTGATGGCACATGTTTGCCGAGCTACTCACTTAGAATAGGGACTGCAGTTAGGTTGTTTTTTTTTTCGTACCCTCCAGTTGAAAATAAGTAATAATGAAATACAAAAATTTCAGTTGTAAATGTTTCCTTCTTTTACCCATAGGAACGCATTTATTTTTCTTTTATTTATGTATTTATCATAATTATTCGGAAAGTTGTGAATCTTAATCCAAAATTTGTGGTACCAACTCTCAGATGAAATTGTAAAGGATATTTTGAATTATTAAAATTACATTATTAACTTTATTGACAATAGATAACAATGAATTTACGAAACTAAAGTGTTGATGTTTTTAAACACTAATATGATGTGACATAAGATTCACGCAGTCATGATTTTAATTTGGGGGAGGCACCGAAATTAGACTGAATAAATTTACAGACCCGGTTATGCCAAGCCGACAAATATATTATAAAGTAATAAGGAGGTAATAACCCCATAGAAGCAAGAGTAGGTTTCTTTTATTTTATATTAGATATATTGCCATTCAAAAGGAGAAAGGGATATGGATATTATGTATATTGTGTGACTATGTTTACGCGACAGCTAATTGGTAGAAAAGAAAAGACATTAATTTTCTACCTAGCTAAATATTTCCTATTTACTACTTAAAAGAGATATTGAATACGAGAAATGTATTCAATTGTATGTATAAGAAATGTATTCAATGAAATTGTAAGTGAATACGAGAAAGGTATGTAAATAGTGTATTTTGTAAGAAAAATAAATACATATGTAAAATTAAGTGTCATATATAATAAAAAAAGTTGTAAATAAGTATGTGCTATAATATGAATAAGTTGTAAATAGCATCTTAGTATAGTTGACTCAATTAAATAAATATGATAAATATAAATAGTTGGTAGTAGATCTGTGTATGGTGTATGTATTGGTAGTAGCTGTGTGTAAAAGAGGGATCATAGTACCAACTTACATAGGGCCAGTATGACACCTACACAAACAACTGAGCAGTGAGCACTCACTTACTTCTGGTCATAAAAGATCTCTTTTGGGGATGGGGAAGCGGTTACGAACCCAAGATGGACTCGTAATGAGAGACAGATAAAGGACATCGGAAGGGAGAGACACACAATCAGTCGGAGAGAGACCCAGGGGTAGAACACACAGGCAGAGAGTGAGTAGAAGGTAGAGAGTGAGGGTAGTACGAGACAGACGAGGAAGGACTCGGAAAAGGGACAGTCCAGACCAACTAGGCAAGCACATGCTAAGAAGTGTTCTGCATTTAGAAGTTCTGTTCTGCTTTTGTGGTGGTTCTTGCGTTTCTAAGCTCCTTTGGTCCATATTCCTCTCTCCGTTTACCCCCATCGGGCTAGCCTAGCTTGAAATGTTTCTCCAAAACAGTCACTAGAACACGATTACAGCTTCGAGTATTTCTTAGCGTTGTTAAAAGGAACGTTGTTCCAAAAAATTGTTCTTCTGAAATCCAGTCAGTGTATTTTTTTTCCACCAGGAGATGCACGGTGAAAATTATTTTATCCCAGAAATGTGCTTAGCTCAGGTATAACATTCTAATAAAATTAAAAAATGGAAAATTCTAGACAACTCACCAGTTTGATTGTATCTCTAATTTGAGTTCAATCCTTATTATATGAAAGGAAATTATTTTAACCGATTAATTACATTGATGGGTAAAAAAATACAGCAATAAAAACGAAAATTAAAATTTTATTTTTACTCAAGTAAATATATCAGAGTTTTTAATAATCGATATCCTATATTTTTTTTTGGGTTGCCGGACCACATTTTCCTGTTATAAACAATGAATATCATCACAGGAAAATAGTTTTGTGATATTGGAAGGTATTACTTATATTTTTATTTGAAATAATCAGTATAACATACGTAACGTTAACCATTAGTTACAAATGAACCATTACGGGACAGTTGTGTCAAAATCAATTAGACCTAACTTCTTGGCCCTGTCGATTTTAACTTCAGGAAGACAGGTCCTTCGCAAGTGGTTAGGCTGTTGTTGGATCTAACCAACTTGAGCGGTATACTAGTCTTCTCACTAGGAATCACTTGGAAATTCCTGATTACCGTAATCAAGCCGACTTTGGTCTGCAAGAGCCCGAATCTGTTTCCTAATGAAAACATAAATTCGATATTTTGAAAAGATTTTTATAATTAATGATTAATAGTTTAAAAACAGATGGATCATCATCTTACCTATACACATTCTCGGCCCTTCGCCAAAGGGGAGGTAAGTATAGGGTTTGATATTTCCTTCATTATCTGGAGAGAATCTCTCTGGATCGAAGTTCTCAGGATTTGGGAAGTATTGGGGATCGTGGTGCAGCGACCAGACTGGTATGACTATCTGGTCTCCTTTCTCTATTCTTCCACCATCCGGCATCGAGAGTGGCTCAACGCATGTCCTCACCAACTGTGGTAGGGTCGGATATTTTCTCATTCCCTCTGGAATATATTACAACTGTAAATAGTTTTTAAATAATTTTATATTAGAAATAATATCAACATAACTGAATTATAATGAAATCAGCATTACCTGATACGACCATATCTAAGTACTTCATCTCATTCACTGCCTGATACGTGACTCCTCCATGTTTCTTGATCACTTCTTGAATCTCTTCTCTCAATTTTTCTTGTATATCCTGGTGCAAGGCGAGCTCATAAAGGCAGAATGTCTGAACTGAACTAGAAGTCTCATAACCGGCAATGAAGAAAAGAAAACACTGTGCAGCCATCACTTCTAGACTCATTTCTGAAACACCGGCTTTTATTAAAAATGAATTATTAGATAGTAGTATTGAGTCCATTAGAACTGTACCAACCAAATTCTTCTTTAACCTTTTCTTTTCCTTCTTCATGTAGAGAACCCTTGTTCTTCAAATGGATTAGGAGGTCCAGAAAATCGTTTCTCGTAACGTGATTTTTTTCGCGATATTCGACAGTATCAGATATCAGTTGCATGATGTAGTCTTCAATCCACTTAGAAGTGAACCTGCAACATAAAGTCATTAATTTTGTCATCAAATTATTTTATTGAATAGTACTTCATATAACAGCTTGCTTCTTATTTCAGCTTTCTTTATATTTATGTTGTATAAACAGTTCAAAGGACTGTAATTCATACTAACGCTAATTATAGTCAAATTAAAATATTTGATTTTTTTTTCCATTAGAAGGAATATTTGTTTTCATTTGAAAACTGGTTGAAGCAGCTATTCAGCAAAGAAGATCTCGAACAATGTGATTTGGGAAAAGGTTTGCCTGGCAACACCAATGTTTAATTAAACCATCCTATTCCCTAGATAGTTCACAAGAAGGGTTTTATTAAATGCTCTCTCGTTATTTTCAGCATCTCACTTGGACGTATTATAGAGCATTCTATTCTCCGATTTATAGTTATCTTACACTATGTATTGTCTTACAGAAGTACGTCATGATTCTTCTTTTAGTATCTTCATCTCCCCCTATTGCCCTACTTAATTTGGCCAGAAAATCGTTTCATCTATACAGGCTTCATCTATACAGGCTTCATCTTTCAGCTATTTTATTTATACGTGCTCTGTTATTAGAAGCCACTGGAGGACCCAGATAATCGACATGTGTAGTGGCTGGTAATCGCTCCTCTTCAAGCATTCCAGCTATTCGCCAATCATTCGTAGGGCCGTACGAAGAACTGATCTTTGAAAACATCTCTATATGGAACTTTATTTTCCATAGAGAACAACTCAATTTTTTCAAACCTGTATCCTGCAATTGCTGAAACAATGGTGGACAACAAAAGCATTATGAAGGATATATCGAAGAGAAGCGACAAGAAACACCTTTACTCACAAACTCAACTCTCCTTTACTCCATGTCTGCAGGACGTCAGTAGAGCGTATTTCCTTTCCGTTAGTTGAGTTGTATTAAAGTGGTTAAAATGAAATCCTCCAGAACCTTGATTATCACGGGAAGGAGACCTTTAAGGTCATATAACTTAGGGAGCTGTGGAACCCTCCCTCTTAGAGAAGTCAGATGACTTGTCTACTGGGTACCACCCTATTCTAAACATAGTGGGGGCCATGTATTAATTTTGTGGGACCACCACATAAATAAAAGTCAACCTCTCAATCCGGATTCCAAACCGAGCCACTGCAGTTTTAAGGTTATTAATATCTACGCCTGAACTGCTACGGCTTCAAGTGGCCCCTAATCATGCAGTTATTGCTTGCTACAATCCATCCCCCATATTTTTTTATAGTCACGAAAAGAAGTGAATAAATAAATATCATGTCTTGTATTTTTACCAGTGAATAAAATCACCCTTTAGACAGGTTTTCTAATAAATAGTCGTACATGTAAGGCAAATCAGCACTGAGCAGAAAATCAGAAAACTATAGAAAGAAGAAATTTAAAATATTACTTCTGCGGAATTACTCAATTTATTCTTTAATACCTCAACCTTACGACAGGCACGCTTCCAAAAGTCACGTCAGGGCGCAAGTATCAAAATGATCCCGCCGTTAGAAATTCACATTCTTTTTATTTAATAATTAATATCAATTGTATGTGTAAGGGGTAAAAAAAAACTTTTATTTTAACAAAAAAGAGGTTTCTGTATTTAACTAAAAGAAGATACAAATATTAAAAAAATTCTCTTTACAAAAAAAAAATCAATCCATGAAAATATCTTTAAAAAAAAATTAGAACAACTAGTAGCTCAAAGAAATAGGAACTAATAAATTATTAAAATTAAAAAATAACAATTGTATAATTTCACAATGAACTTATAAAAAATGTGTCTGATGGATGCTAAACGATCATAGATAGCACCCAATCTGGGCGTGTACTGTTGCCATCAAATCATAGGAATCATATGATTTAGGCAAATGAAAACTTTTTAACATTGATAATCATTCTAAATTGGTCAACTGACTGCTACAACTCTTTATGATTCATGTGATTTGATTTTAAGACTCCTCCCAGATATAAAAGCTTTAATTTGGGC
>NW_027106979.1:11659-14163 GCF_000696795.3 Halyomorpha halys
GGATGGTCCGGTTCAGCAACGGTGTTCGTTTGAAGACCGAAAGCACAACAGCTTATGACATCTGCCGTAAATCGACCCACCACATCCTTCACATCTATAGCCGAACCTTCTTGGGACCAGAGCAGAGTGCTGAGAGCCTGTAGATCAAAAAGAACGTATAAATATTATGAGTTAAAATGGAGCAAACATCAATGTTTTACCTGTGAACAGTCCACGAAGAGCGGGAACATTGCCTTCATTCTTCCGCTGGTGAACGTAGGAGTGAGTTTGGTCCTGAGGGCTCGCCATCGGTCCCCGCGAAGGGTGAACAGCTGGTAGTGGATCAGTGGATCTGTCTTCGGCCTTTTAAACAAATCTTAAACTTAATGCTCTCATGAAGTATACAGGTGGTACGTATTTTGTACAACTTTAACACCGTATATATTTTTTGCTGGCAAAATTAAGGATTTATTTAATAAAGATAATTTTTTGAACTCTTGGGGGAGCCAACAGAACTCACAAAAACGAAAAAAAATTTCCAAAAATTTTTGATCGCGTATTTTCGACCTGAGAAGTCGTAGAAATTTAAAATTCTTAGAATTCTTGTAGCTCCTATTTCAAAAAATGTTATGTTTAATACAAAAAAAAATACTTAAAAATTACGCAAGATTTTTGTGCAACTTCGAAGCCGTATATCTTTTTTGCTGGCAACATTAAGGATTTATTTAATAAGGAGCATTTTTAGAACTCTTTGGGGAGGGGGAGAGAGAGGGAGAGGGCAACAGAACTCTCAAAGAAAGAAAAACAATTTCTACAATTTTTTTATCGCGTATTTTCGACCTGAGAAGTAGAAATTGAAAATTCTTAGAGTTCTTGTAGCTCCTGTAAGAGATTTAAAGTTGTTAATAATAAAAAAGTAACATTTATGTTGTTTAATACTTAATTTATTATTTATGTTGTTTAATTATGGATACTTCTAGAGCTAAAAAAAATCGATATATTTCGAGGATGGGGGGCCAACTTCACAGATGTGCAAGACAGTCGTACGAGTTGGGGCCTAGGTCTCAAAGCTCTCGATTTGGAACATAGTGGGTTCGATTGACAGCTAGTGCAGTTAAGATTTATTTCTCAGAGTTCAGGAGAAATGAATTTTGACACTACATGTGGTTAGTACGTGGTAGTAACTGCAAGGTAGCCATCAAGGATTGACAAAAAAGACCGCTGGAATTATCCTGGGTGGAAAAATGCAGGAGATAGCGAGAAACATAACAATTCTTGTAGAAATCCGTTCTTTTACCTCTAGCCGTAATACTTCTTCAAGATTAAACAAACTATGTATGTTTGCTATATCGACGGTAAAACGTTTATTAAATGTTAAAAGTACCTTTTGTAAAATCCTAATATGTACCTGAAGAATTTATTGTGTGAGATTTTACGGAATATTTCTAAAAATAATTCATTTATACTTGTTTACTTTGCATTGGCTGGTATAGTCGTCTCGTGATGCAAAATTTTCCTTCAGATTCATAGATCTTCATTGATTCGTGAAATGTTGATAAAAGTAGAGAAATGTTCAATTGGGATATGGATATTTGATATTTATAAAAAACTCTTTATTCTCAAAAAAATATTTTAAAGAAACTTTTATTAATAACGGATTGAAATAGGAATGATTGAGATTGGTGGTACTGGACAAATATTTTGGTATACTATCACTTGATTATCTTACTTTTTCTCATATGAAATTCAGTATTTTCTTAAAAATGTAAACATTATTTAAAAATATATCATTGTATAAATCTCAGACTAGATCTATAGTTTTAACTATGTTCTAATAGTAAACATTTAAGTAAATTAGAAAATTAATTTACTAATAAATCATGCTCACATTTCCCGAGGCATCCGATCTCTGAAATGGGAGAACTCTTTCGTAAGGACTATCTTTAACACTTCTGGATCCCTAGCGACAATTAGAGGTCTTCTCATTTCATAGTACCCGAAATATTGATGTTTCGACATTTTATTGTAAAACTGGAAATAAAACAATCACACAACTAAATCCATTTTAAACATCAGAAATAATAAGCTTAAACCTAAAATAGTACCTGATCCATAGAGTAGCCTTGGAACTTTTTGGTATCGGAGCGACTTTCGTAGCTACCGTAAGGGACATATCCGGGCAGAGATGGGATTCCTCGCTTCTCCCAATAACTGAAGAGGGATTGTAAACGCCTATAGTATAGTACAGCTCCAATGGCCACCAAAGTAATAATTATCGGCCACATATCTGAAAAAATATTTATTTCAATATAATTAGAGTGTCTAAATCACAACTATTATACTTTCTTGTATAATAGCTTTATCACTTTTAAAATGAAGTCGAAAATTATTTTATTAATTATTATTAGATTATTTAGATTAAACTACTTTTCCCTATATAACAGGGGTGGCCAAAAAGTCAATTGCGATCTACCGGTCAATTTGGGTTGATCGTCGCTCGCTCGCAATGTCTGCGGTGGAATTCA
>NW_027106979.1:15525-15869 GCF_000696795.3 Halyomorpha halys
TCATCGCAGTGTAGAGGCGTCCTGATGGTTTTCTTCGAGCCACATGTCTCGTCCATCCTAATCTCCTTGCTTTCATATCATGAGATATTGACTCAGCAGTCTCACCAAGCAGTTAGATGTTAATTCTCCTCCTCTTTTGGGGTACTGCTTTCCAGTTTGCTGCATGCAACACTTTAGCATCTTTGTTGATTCTGTCTATCCATCTGGTTTTTGGCCTCCAACGCTGTATCTTTCCAATTATACTCGCATTCATCGCAGTGTAGAGGCGTCCTGATGGTTTTCTTCGAGCCACATGTCTCGTCCATCCTAATCTCCTTGCTTTCATATCATGAGATATTGACTCA
>NW_027106979.1:15919-18326 GCF_000696795.3 Halyomorpha halys
TCATCGCAGTGTAGAGGCGTCCTGATGGTTTTCTTCGAGCCACATGTCTCGTCCATCCTAATCTCCTTGCTTTCATATCATGAGATATTGACTCACCAAGCAGTTAGATGTTAATTCTTCTCCTCCATGTGTTGAGGATCTGATCCCAGATTAAATTTTCAAATTAATAAATCTAGGTATTCCAAGATATTGTAACAAGATTATCTGGTCTAACAAGGTTAGCTATTGGGGCGCCCATAGCTCAGTGGTTAAGACACAGTCTTACCAATTTGTTGTCTATTTGAGGTGCCGGTTCGAATCCGACCTGGGGCGTTACTTTTTTCATTGAGTGGCGGTCCCACAAAATGAAGAACTTTGACCCCCAACCATGGTTAGGCAGTATAGGAAATGGGAGTCTTGGCCGAAAAAAAAAAAAACTTATCTAATTGATCGATAATAATTCATCGTAATAATAATGTATTAATCACTACAATTATTATATTATTCACTTACATATTGCCCTCACTATAATGTGTGGATTGAAAGGATAATCTTGGAAGCCTCAAATAATGCTTAAATATTAACAATCTGAAGGCTGTTATATGTTTTTCTTTTCAAACTATTTGAAATTATTACTTAGCCACCACAACGCGGTAAATAATCCTGACATCATAATTGTCTGTTCTGCTCTTTCAAATGATTGCATTTTTTCTTTTCAGATAAAGGCTATTTTTGACCAAATAGATATATCTTTATGCCATTTAAAGAGATAGGACTATTCTCAGTTTTAATAATCCTTTGGTATCGGTCTGGCCTCACCAATCTTGCATAATCAAATGCTAATATAAACATTTGAATACACTTGTATCTAGCCAGAAAAGGAGCTATCACTTTCCATCTTATGGGTGTCCTTGAGTAGGGTAAGCACACGTAAATACTATGTACTTATATTGCTTTTATGGTCACTCAAGCCATAGCAACAAAAAATATATTCTATACAAGAAGATAAATATTTTTTTTAAAATACTTCTCCATACTGCTTCTGTTAGTATCTATCTCTCTAGTTACCATTTAGTTAGCCAAAGGCTGAGTGTAGTGCTCTAAATGATGTTAGGAATTAAATGTTTCTGCAGTTTGGTCAATAAACGTTTGTCAATAATATATTTAATAGATTAATGCGTCTATAATCAAAAATGTCTGCAGGTTCTTATTGGTTTTGGAAATTGGTGTGATTTTGGTTAATAATTTAAATGTAAGATACAGTTATAACCTCGTAACAACCATTTTAACGAATCTTGGTTTTCAGTGATTCAATTATTTTAGCTGTTTCTTTTGGCGTTATAGTTAGAAAGGTAGATAGGATTGGTTAAGAAATAGTTTTATTAAATTATGAACTATGCTTTTAAGTTTGCTGGAGCTTAAACCCGAGAAAATAGAGCATACAGAACTGAGCTGGGACGCTAATCATTCGAACTTTTCTTTTTGTAGTAAACGTCCCGTCTGCACGTTTAAATGGTGTGGATAGAGAACGATTGGAGAAAATAATTGGCCCCCGAGCAAAATTAGATAAGAGTCTGAGATCATTTTTGATATCTTAATTCTCTTAGTTCATCGTTCACTAGACATTTTATTCTACTGGAGATGGTTTTATGAGATCGGCAGTTCTTTCACCAATTGGTCTCTTCATTATGATAAACACACACTGAAGCTTAGAAACGGAAGGGGGAGGGGAAGGAAGGAAGCAACTTGCAATCGATATCTCTGAGAAATAAAAAAAATATTAGAAATAACAATAATTATGTAATAAATATAAAAGAATAGGAGATTCAGATAAGTCTACTGTGTTTTTCTCCAAATTAAAATAAAATAAACTTTTAATTAGGAATAAATTAGAATTAATTGTTAAAACAACTTGGAGCTGTTGTTTACCAATGACGCTGGTGATAAATGTATCTATTCCTCAGGAAATATCAGAAATTTCGTTTTAGCTTATTTATTTTGGTTTTGTCTCAATATTTCATTCTGATTGTTTATTACGATGTGTTTCCTGCAAAAGCGATCATTCAAAATGTACAAATTAAATTATATAATAAAAGAAATATCTATATAAATAACTCGTAAATTGTGATTTATTATATATTTCACGGTTTGTGGTCTTCCATTTATTTTAACAGTAATAAATTTATAAAAGTTTAAAAATTAAAAAATATTCTATATTCTCTCTCCACTCCCTCCGAATGAGACGAAGAGGTCCTATCCAAGATTTTGCACAGGATATTTCTTGCTTTGTCGTATATTTCAGTCAATTTAAGCACTGTTTTTATATCTTAATTAAATCAAAAAAATAATATTCTGTCGCCATACTCACCGCTGAAGATGTTACCAGTGTGGATTCGAATTGCCAACTGACGGTCAGGGCCACCTACAA
>NW_027106979.1:18376-18802 GCF_000696795.3 Halyomorpha halys
AAATCAAAAAAATAATATTCTGTCGCCATACTCACCGCTGAAGATGTTACCAGTGTGGATTCGAATTGCCAACTGACGGTCAGGGCCACCTACAAGGTCGACAAAGATAGTGATGAATAGTGAGTTACATCATTTTAAATAGTATACACTAAAAAGTCCCGATTAAAACCCCTTGGAGTGCTCGATCTTCGTTTGGATAGCCCTGCTGACGAACAGTGGTGCCAATAATTATAAAACCTTGCCAAAATACGAATAAAATGGTTATGAATTAACACACGTATGTTGGTATAAGCCTGAACTAGCCCGTATCCGATATCATCCGCCGAATAAATTGTGTATTTATGGGGTTGATTGATACTCAGTGTTTGTAGCCTTTTATTATTGGTTATAGATTTACTTTAATATCACTTAAGCCCATCAAGTTTT
>NW_027106980.1:0-5193 GCF_000696795.3 Halyomorpha halys
TATTATATTTCTATATTTATTTTAATATGGATGTATTAGAAAAACAAATATTAGCTTTGCGTTATTTCAATGAAATTTTGAATTGTTTAAATTGAGACCTCAATAAACCAGGATATTTGATAATCTGGAAACTTAATGGATCCATATTTATCAAATAATCAAGAATGGACTGTATAAGCATAACTAATATAAGAATGATGTATATATTTTTAAAAACTTGTCATATAAGTGGAAGTATAAATGAGAAATAAATTAATTACATCAACACCAACAAGAAGAAAAATAAATAAAACATACTCCTCACATATTTATTAGTTATCTAGTAATGATTATTATAACCATTTTGGGCAGAAGTATCCAGGAAACTGATATGAACAATCATGTAAGCTATAAAAAAATATTTGAATATTAGAACATAATTCACTACTAGAAAAATAAAATCAGCACTATTTTCCAAACAAAATAAAAATTATTTTTTTATGTTTTCAATCTGTAATTGAATAATAATACAATGAACACTGAAAACATTGAATACCAAACTAATAACTCTTCCAGGCAAGCCAATAATTTATAAAACTAGTGTACTAACAGAATTCCAGGCTGGCATGTGTTTCATAAATCAGTAATAGATTATTAATAAAACAAATGTTCTATCCATAACATACCTGATCATAGACATCGCAAGTTGTAACTAAGACCGCCAAAATGATTGACAGTTTTTATCTGGGAGGAAGGAGAATAATGGAGGGAGAAAACTGTCATGCTAAGTGAAGCCAAAAAGCCAGGCTTATAGGGCTCCAAAGGTATGTTAGGTCTAGAGTTGGACAGTTAATCAAAACTTGCGGTTAGTTTGTTGTTGATGATTTTTTTTTTTTTTTTTTTGTGATTACTGCTAATTAGAAGGTACTCTTTTGTTACAAAAAATGTATTTTTATCTTCTAAAGAAGTGGTAAGAACAGTCATGTAAATGGACAGACCAGACATTTATTATCTGTTATTAACAGATGTAATAAATAATTAATTATGTAATTATATCTAGGTTTTAAAATTAATAATGTATCCTGCTTACGAATAAATAAAGAAGTGAAGTAGTAATTAGAACCAAAGCACCATCAAGAAGATCGTATTTTCACTTTTATATAAGAAACAAATATCCATTTATTTATATCATGTTTTATATTTCAATATATTTTCCATAAAATAAATTCATTTTTAATTACTGTTCTGAGTAAAAATTGACCAAGTTTTGACGTTGGAAATATATAGGTGCTCCTTTCGTGCAGTTGTTGTGCAGCAGTCAGCCAACGGTTCTCCAGGTTAGGGGGACACTAATAATGTACATTAATACAGCACACAGGACTTTTAAGGTTTTGTTATAGAGATTAAGCAATGCCTCACTTTGGTTCAGAGATATCTCGACCAACGCGAGTACAGGCCGGAATACTTGGGAATTTTGCTGCAGGGCATCTTTCAAAACTAAAAAAAAGAAATATCACCATTTTTCAGTGTTCTGCACTATCAAACATTTCCGCAAAGAGATAAGAAAACAACTTCTTTCACCGGCTTAACGAAGAAATAGGCAGAACTTTTAAAAGGGGCATACAAATTGTGATGGCTGGTATGAATGCCAAGATGGGGAATAAAAACGAAGGCTTAGAAAAGATCTTGGGCTTCACACGGCCTGGGTCAAACGAATGAAAATGGAGGAATGTTTGAAATTGTTGTGCTGAACATGATCACATCATAGGTGGTATGATTTTCCCTCACAAAGTTTGTCAAGAGAACACTTGGGTTTTGCCAGATGGTATAACTCAGAACCAAATCGACCATATTGCTGTTAGCCGCAGGTTCAGAAGACCCCTTATGGATGTGAGGAATAAAAGAGGTGCTGATGTTTGAAGTGACCATTATTTAGTTCTTGCACTATTTAAATTAAAAATATCCACTATAAAAAAAAACGACTACCGTTCAGAGACAGAGCATATAACGTAAATAATTTAAGAAATGAAGAAAAGAAGGTTATGTTCAAAATAAGACTGAATAATAAATAAGAAGAGCTAAATGCAGAACATAATGAAGACATTGAAGATTCCGAGATAAAAATTAAAACTACATTCAAAGCTGTTAGCCAAGAAATTTTAGGCTTTAGAAATCCTCAGAGGAAATATTGGTTCTCAGAAGAAACGGGAAAAGAAAATCGGGGGTCTGCAAAAATGAAATAAATCTTACAAAAAACAAGACAACCCAGAGAAACAGCCCGAGAAAAGTACTACACATTAAATAAAAATGTTAGAAAAGACAAAATAAAATAAATAGACGAGTTGATTAAAGATGCAGAAGAAGAAGTTAAAAGGTTTGACAATAGGGAGCTTTATAAAGTCATCTGTTTGTTAGAAGTATTTCAAGAAATAGATCAATAAAAGATAAGCAAGGATAGGTCTTGACTACAACGGAACGTCAATTGCGGAGATAGGGAAAACATTTTAATGAAACCCTAAAAAGAAATACCAATATGGAGAATGGCAAAGCACTAATTAATGTAGATTTTCCAAATAATGATGACACTGAAATCGATGTTGCTCCATAGAACCACGAAGAAATTTTGAATACACTGATAGAAATAAAAAAATAGGCAGTATAGGACTTCAATGGGAGTCTTGAGCCGACGAAAGGGGGGAAAATAAATAATAGAGAAGCATCAAGTCTGGATGGCATCACTCCAGAAGTTCTTAAAATCGACATGCAAACTACAAACAAGCTCCTATTACTACTAATATTTAAAATAGGGAACGGAGAAGAGATTCCTGCAGATTGGTGGGAGGGAATAATTGTGAAGGTTCCCAAAAAGAGAGATATATTGAACAGCCATAATTGGAGAGGAATAATATTACTCTCGGTGTCAAGTGAAGTTCTCACAATAATAATAAAGCATAGGACCGCAAAGTATCCCGATGAAAAGTTCAGGAAAGAGCAGGCTGGCTTAAGAAGCGGAAATAGTTGCATCGATCTTATACCCTTTGCATTATAATAGAAAAAAAAGGAAGCAATGGCAAAGCACCTTATACATGGTCTTCATGGACTTGGAGAAAGCTTTTGACTCTGCCAATACGAATATATTGTGGAGATTGCTTGTGAACTATGGAATCGTATAAAAAATCTTAAATAGTATATGAATTATTCAAGTACCGGGCCTTCTTTATGAAGGCAAACTCTTTGGGGCAATTAAAACCACAACTAGAGTACGCCAAGGATGTGTCTTAACTCCCACTATATTTATTGTTACAATGGATTATGTAATAGGTACAACCATAGGAAATAAGAATAGAGGAATACAATGGAATATTAAGGACCGATTAGAAGATTTGGAGTTTGCTAACATTTCTCTCCTGGCACAGCGTTTCTGAAACATTGAGTACAAATTAAAAGAAGAATCAGCAAAGGTGGGTGGGTCTATCTTGAAACGCAGTAAAACAATGGAAATAAGGATAAACTGCAAAGTTAAAGATAAGTTGTAGGTGAAATCAGATGGGCATATTGAAATAATAGATTCATTACTCTATCTAGGGAGAATAGTAAGTGAAGACGGAGGAACAGATGAGGATATAAAGAACAGATTGCGCATAGCAAACGTAGTATTTTTCCAGTTATACAAAGTCGGGAAGAACAAGAGCATCTCTCAGGATACCAAATTGCGTCTTTTTAAAACCAACATATTCTCAGTATTCTTGAATGCATCTAAAACTTAGAAGATCACCTATTAAGACAGCGAACTATCCCCAAAACAAATAGGGGAACTAATTAAGAAATGGGAATGGAAGTGGATTGGTCACACTTGAAGGAAGCTTAGAGTGTTATAGAGAAACATGCACTTGATTGGATTCCACAGGGTGCTAGGAAGGAAGGGCGACCCAGTAATACGCGGAAGAGATCAGTGATGAGGGAGGTGAACCATTTGGGACGTCAGTGGAGAGAAGTGAAACATTTGGTAACTGATTGAGACAGTGGCGGGAATTCGTTATGGCTCTTTGTTACATTGGGAGCTAAAAGGATTACTACCACTACAATCAAGTTAATAAAAATTTAGTTTAATAAATTTTATATTGAGTCCTAATTTTTAGAACAGAAAATATATTATGGGATCCTTATTGTTCACATGTACATCAATAATAACCCGCAAGTTCTTCCCAAGTGCTGAACAATAGTCTATTCAGGTTTGGTATGGTATTACTTGATCAATGGATGGCCAATAGATCAGAGAGTGAGCCAAACCTTCATTATAACTACTCCTGTATGAGGAGGGCGGAGTTCTTCTAAGAGCGTTCGACTAAACCTTGGCGGTATAACAAATGTGTCGAAAAAAATATATATTCATCAGATACGGTATATTCTACTTCCCTCCTCTTACAGCCAAGACCCTTCAAATAACGTAGAAAGTAATTCTAATATGTAAGGATTGTGGCGTGTTTCTGTAGAAGGAAGTAAAATTTGACGAAGTTTATGCTGCACGAATGTGTCAGTAGGGTCCTCTGATTGAAACTAGTAGTCTTCAAAAGCTTTTTCAGTTTCCAAAGTTCTCACGGCCCCTAAAAGGAAGTTGGCATTGGAGTTTTGACCGCAAGCCTTGGAAATCAGCTCTTTTTACGGATGATAATATGAATTCTAGGCATATCCTGACCATTTAAATTTTGAACAAGCAAACATCTCCCTGTGCGGTGTGATGATTAAAAAGTTAGAATAGAAGCATGATGACAAGTAACTTTCAGTATGAAGGTTCATATTTCTTCAGGAGTAGCAACAGTGAATTTAGCTGTGATAAGTATATAGCCGTTCAACTGGTTGGCTGGTTGGTGGTAGGGGAGCCAGATCCCCACTCCTCCACGTTTCCACTTCATTGTTGCCTACTGTTCACCCCTTTGCTTTTAACAAGTAAGTTGTCTTGACTTGTTCTTTGCTCATTTATTATCATTTTATATCTTTATTATTACTTATTTATGTATAATTATTATTTTTTCCTGACGTTTATTTAATTTCTATATATATTTATTTATTTTTTTCCTTATTGTTTTTGTTTTATGTACATCTGTATTTTTCAACTGTATATTTTACGTATTTTTATAAAAAAATTTACTCTTGCCATTGTTACTTATTTTTATTCTTATCATTGTATCTTATCTTTGTATTTTTACTCTTATC
>NW_027106981.1:0-35797 GCF_000696795.3 Halyomorpha halys
CGTACTTTACGCGCGGGCATTTGACCGGTATTATTGGTGTTTTAAACATCAGAACTATTCCTATAAATAATCGAGAACTCTAGAACTCTTATGGATACTACTAGAACTCAAAAAAAAATTGAAATTTTTCAAGGATGGGGGGCCAACTTCACAGAGGTCATATGATGGGACATTATATGATTTTTCAAATCTTACTGATTTAAAATCACAATGAGGACACTGATGAGGTTTCCTATCTCTATGATCAACTATTATGACTTTTCATATTGTACTGATTATAATCACAATGAGGATTCTGTATGACGATACATTATATGACTTTTCAAATTTTCAGATCTTACTGATTTATAATCACAATGAGGACATTGATAAGGCTTTTCATCTGTATGATGGGCCATTATATGTTTTTTCATATTTTCAGATCTTACTGATTTATAATCACAGTAAGGACATTGATGAGGCTTCTCACCAGTATGATAGGCCATTATATGACTTTTCAAATTTTCAGATCTTACTGATTTATAATCACAATGAGGACATTGATGAGGTTTCTCACCTGTATGACGGGCCATTATGTGATTTTTCATATTTAAAGAATATGCCGATTTATAATCACAATGGGGACACTGGTGAGGCTTCTCACCTTCATGACAGGCCATCATATGTCTTTTCATGTTTTTAGAATGTATTGATTTATAATCACAGTGAGGACATTGATGAGGGTCCTCACCTGAATGATGGGCCATAATATGTTTTTTTATGTCACCAGATCTTACTGATTTATAATCACAATGAGGACATTGATGAGGCTTCTCACCTAAATGATAGGCCATTATATGTTTTTTCAAGTCAAAAGATCTTACTGATTTATAATCACAGTGAGGACATTGGTGAGGCTTCTCATTTGTATGACGGGCCATTATATGATATTTCATGTGTACAGATTGTACTGATTTGTAATCACAGTGAGGACATTGATGAGTCTTCTCACCTGTATGATGTGACATTATATTTCTTTTTGTATGTTTAGGTGTTACTGATTTATAGTCATAGTGAGGACATTGATAAGGCGTCTTACCTCTATGATGAGACATTACATGTTTATTCATGTCACCAGATCTTACTGATTTATAATCACAGTGAGGACATTGATGAGGCTTTCCACTTTCACAGAAACTATCCTTGGCACCTACAAAAAATATATTATCATAATAAAAAATGAAAGAAGCTATTTATTTAGATTTAAATAAATAGTTTGTTTATTTATTATTTTTGAAGTAATAAAAAAAATTAGAATTGCTTATTGAAATATTGGAGCTTAAGCAGTTTTATTATATAAATTGGTGATACTTCTAATAAGTATATTAAAATTCATAAGAAATGAGTCCCGCAAGTTCTACAAAATGGTGAATAACATTAAGTGTGGACCGATTAGAAGAGCCAACCTAATCAAAGACAACCATGGCAACATACTTATGCTTGAAGAAGAAGTGCAAGAAAGGTGGTGGCAATATTTCAAGAGCCTATTGAACCCGAGAGAAGCAGAGAATTGTCTGGAAGATCGTGTACAATTACCAGTGGGTATTAATGATGAAGAACCCGATGTAGAAGACATCGAAGACATCTTGTCTAAACTTAAAAAAAATAAATCACCCGATAATGATGGACTCCCAGCAGAATTGTTTAAAGCAGGGCATCATGAAGTCGCCAGGGAGCTACAGAACCTGATAGCTCAGATATGGGAAGAGGAAACCATACCCAAGGAGTGGAATGAGGCGGTAGCAGTGTCTATATACAAGAACAAGGGGGATTCAAGATATGCAGCAACAATCGAGGGTTTAGTTTGCTTAACACTGCATATAAAATTTTTTCCATATCCCTGTATAATAGGCTCTTTCCGTATGTTGAACCTAAACTGGGTGATTATCGAGGTGGGTTCCGGCCCAATAGGTCTACTATTGATCAAATCTTCGCACTGAGGCAAATCTCTGAGAAGATGAAAGAACATCAGCAGACAACTTGCATGCTATTCATTTACTTTCGAGCTGCCTATGATACAATCGTAAGGAGTGAGCTCATAGAGGCTATGGGTGAACTGGGGCTTCCTAATAAACTCACCCGACTAGTAAAATGCACAATGGTGAGCACAACTTGCCAAGTAAAATCCTGTGGATTATTAGAGCCTTTTGAAGTGGAATGTGGCCTAAGACAGGGTGACCCAATAGCCCCTCTCCTGTTTAATATCGCTCTACAAGCACTCATAAATAGAGCAGGAATAAGTCAGGAAGGAACAATATTCACAAAGATGATCCAAGTTCTGGCCTATGCAGACGACGTCGTCATCATCGGTAGATCCCTGCAAAGCATTAGGACTGCTTTCGAAGCAATGGATGTCGAAGCGAAAATGATGGGCCTGCATATTAATGAGGAAAATACCAAGATTATGCTGTTGGGTAAGAAGCCTCTGGACCAGAGGATGAGTCGCCTTCAAATGGGCCCCTATAATTTCAAAGAGGTAAGAAGTTTTACTTACCTTGGCTCTATTATCAACGAGAACCAGGATGAAGAAGAAGAAATCAAAAGCAGAAATGCTGCTGGAAATAGAGCTTATTTCTCCATTGTAAGGCTAATTAAAAGCAGACTTGTTAGTCGTACCACCAAGTTCACTCTGTACAAAACGTTGATAAGGCCAGTTGTCACTTACGGTGCAGAAACTTGGACGCTAAGTAATAACAGCATTAACCTGTTATACAGGTTTGAAAGATTAATTCTGAGGAGAATCTTAGGACCTGTATGCGAGAATTGGTGAAGAAGGAAAAATGGTGAACTTTTTAGGCTCTATAAGGAATGTAGCATCTCCACGTACATAAGAATACAAAGGCTTAAATGGCTTGGCCAAGTAATAAGGATGAACTAGGAAAGAGTGGCACATAAACTGTACAGTTACTATCCGGATGGTGTGCGGCAACGCGGTATGGATGCTGTGAGGCGGGATTTGCGACAACTTAGGATCCCAGTTACCCTTACAGAAGATAGAGAAAGATGGTTGGCGGCCGTTGAGCAGGCCAAGGGCAGCTTATTGAGCCTGTTGTGCCAGTAAAAAAAGAAGAAGCTAAGTAGTAGATTAATCCCAAACTGATGATTTATGACATCGGGGACCAGAGCCAATTTCTGAACCTCTTTCCTGAACATGTAGCTCCCCTGCATAACCTAAGATAATTTATAACAATTTTCTTACCAACAGATCACTTCAATCAACAGCCATCTACATTACTTTCAACCTAACATAGCTTGTGTTCCAAAAAGCAAAGTATTTTCAAATGATCTCTCAGCTTTATTTTCTTCATTGGGCTTAAAATTTATGATCACAGGAGATTAAAAGGCAAAATGGTCACTTCAGAGTTCCAGATGAACCATAGGTTATGGAACTCATCTCAAAAATTCAAAAGAAGCCAAATCATTCATCCATTTCTTCCTCATTTCCTAACCTTTGGGCCTGCACCTCTTTCTTGATCACCAGACATTGTAAGACATCTTTTCCATTCAAACCATCTAAAGCCTTCATATTATTACATTGGTCAGAGCGTATGGTCAGTGGTGTGGTCAGCAAAGAAGAGTGGGTGATAGGAGGGGTGTGGTCAGTGGAGAGTAGATAGGATATGGCCAGTGGAGTGGAGGAGGGATAGGAAGGATTCAGTCAGGGAGGGGAGGAGGGGTGTGGTCAGTGGAGTTATATGTAAAACTTATTTTACTTACACTAGCGAATCAGATAAAATAGTAGACCTGCATATAAAGGAATCAATCTTCTGTTAAGAAATCTTTAATCTAAATAAATGCTAACTGATAGTTATTTCTTTTCAATTGATATGATAAGGTTGATAGGAGATGAATCTGATACTTCGATAATGTTGTTTTTTAGCATTCATACTTAGTTGTTTTTTTTAGTCTATTCTGTCTTTGTCTCTGATTTCTTCTAAATTTACCGCTTTGTCTTGTTGGTGAACTCCAACTTTGACTACATGTTTATAATTTATATCATTTCATATTAACTGTACGTTTTTATTATTTCAGAAATACGCAAAGTGGGATTAGTCGACTTTTGTTATTTATTACATTTATGTTTATGATTAAAATGATCCATCATCAATTCTCTCTTTTGATATTATTTATGAGTTTGGACTTGGACACTCAGCAGACCAAGCTGCAAGAAACATTACCACAGCATTCGAGGAAGGGTGTTGTAACGAACGTACCACTTGCCAGTGGTTAGAAAAAATGTTTACCTGTTGACACAGAATTGGATAACCAAACCAGAGCAAGACTTTCACTAGCAATTGACGACGATGAACTTAAGGCTTAGGAAGAAAACCCTTACCAAACAGTTAAAGGACTTGCAGCACGACTGAATACAACTGTATCAACAGGTTTTCAACACTCAGACACACACAGACCATTAGTAAAGTAAAAAAGGTAGGTCTATGGGTACCTCATAAACTTGATGTGCATCAGTAGTTAAAGCATTGCAAGATCTGTGTTTCACTGCTTAAAAGGCAAAAAAAATGAGCCTTTTCTTGGAAGGATAATCACGTGTGATTAAAAGTGAATTGTATATAACAACTAAAACCAAATTTGCATCCAAAAAACTACAGGAAGATCGCTGATTGACCATGTGTAATAATAAATGGAAGATGGTCCGAGTGTGGTCAAAGAAAAACTCAAATAGTGATTAAACTATTAATATTGAGCCAATATTCCAATAATAAAAGGTTATAGGCAATTAATGAAAATGGAAATAATAACAGATAAATAAAAAAATATATATAAAACAGAGTACAAACTAAGAGATAGAGAAAGGGGAATAAAAATAAAGGAAGATAATGAACAAGACAGGAAACATACCTTTCAGACTCAAAGTCAGTGCAAAAGTGAAATTTCGACAGAATGTTATAGAGAAGTAGTGGGGATTGACAGTTAAAGTACGTTACATTTGAAAATAATTTTAAGGTAATCAGAATAGAAAGTTAAAGAATATTTAAAATATACAACCATTTAATGATAATATACATAATAGGGGGGAAGAAAGTATAAAAAATAAATCAAATAAAATTATAATCATACACGGTTAGAATACACAAAAGAAATAAAGTTAAAAGAATGGATACAATAAATATAATATGATGAAGAAAATACAATATACAAAATAAATAGGGCTACAGAAGTGTGCAAATTATATAGTATAAATATTAACAATAAAGTAATTAATGTAAGTATATGAATAGTAGGAAGTAACATATAAATTAAAAATAATGCATATAAATATAAAAGAAAAAGAATGTAATAAAAGTAAGTATAGGGGGGAAAATTTAAAAAATAAAATCAGATGAAAGATATGACAGGAAAGTGAGCTTCTGAAAAGCAGAACGAAGATAAAAGAAGAATTATGGGGATTTTATAAGGTTTAAAATGAGTCGGTAAGTCAGTGAGGTGTAGTCTTTATCGACTTTATGATTGACGAAATTCTATGTTAAATTTATATGAATGGATTCTGAGATGGGGTGTTTTTAATAATGGTTGGGGACAGTAGCAAGAATTGAAGTTTTATCAAAGTTAAAATAATGGTTGATGTGTAAAGCATGTTCTGACAATTTATAGGCAAAAGGGTAACAGGAGTTAATAGAAGTTTTGTGCAAGGAAATACAGTTTTTAAGTTGATTCCTAGTTTCGCTGATATACAAGGAATTACAACATGGAAAAGGAATCCAGTAAACTACATTGGAACAGTGTAAAAAAGGAATAGGGTATTTTAAATTGGAGAAAAAATAGGAAATTTTGTTGTGGGACTGTTTTGTCAAGCCAGGACATAATGGTGGGAACAGTGGATCGTAAAGATTTTTGTATATTGTCAGAAAGAATGTACGGAATGGACCTTTATTGAAAAAGAGGTGGAGTAGGTTGAGAAGAGTTGAGAACAGGAAGAACTGGAGTTACAGGGTTAATGTAAGAATCAAAGAGTTTGTTTGTCACTTTATGTGGAAAATTGTTGTTAAATAGGATCTGCTTGAAACGTTGTATATTATGTGTATACTGGTAATATTGAGGGTCAGAAAGAGAAAGGGTTTGGTGGATAAGGTTCTTACCAATATTATGTTTTTGGTGATAAGGGTGTTGAGAAAAAAAATTTCAGGAGTCTGCCACAGAGAATGTCATAAAATTCTGGCCAAAAAAATTAAATTATTTAATTTTTACGTTTCATTGTACATCTTTGTAATTGTTCATTTATGTTTACATCAGTGTTTGTATCTTTTTCAGCCGTGCAATGTGGGATGAAACGGCTCAATATAAACCGTTTAATCACTATTTGAGTTTTTCTTTGATTGCACCCAGACCATACTCCTTTTTTAAAAAAAACTATTGGTTTCTATGTGTGGTGATCAATGAGAAGAATAATTCATTTCTCTTTTTTACCCAGAACTGAAACCATTACAACCATCTCATGTTTCATGACAAACAGTAAAAGAAACTAAACAAGCTGTGTTACCAAGTCCTTTCACACCCACCATAATTTCCAGACTTATCTCCAACAGATTTCTCTCTCTATAGAAATTTGGACAACTTTCTTAAAAGTAAAATTTTTGAAAATGATTCTCAGATCATAAATGCATTTTCTGATTTCATTTCTTCACTAAACCCTAAATTTTTCACTTCTGAGAATGAAACATTTATAACAGAAAAGCCTAGAGAAAATGAGAGTAAATATTTTGATTTCATAAAATTGTTTTACTAAATAACCTTTCCTGTGAAAATTGACATTTGATATGAAACGGCTCAATGTTAGTTGATCTATTTTATACTTATATTTTTATTTTTTCTATTTCTTTATTGAAAATTCTTGGATTAAACCTTCTTTGGTTATAAGCACCTTCCATTTGTCTTTGATATTGAATGTTATAAACTAAGATACCATAAAATTGGTGTTTAGTTTTTTCTTTTGTATACTTTGTGTGTTATTCTAATTTTGAGCTTCAACTTCATTATACATTTGTTTTTTGTTTCTCTATAACCTAATTGTTCTTCTAGTCAAGTTTCCTTTTACACTTGACACAATACATACCACTTCCTGTTACCCTACACAAACAGTCTCTATTACGCTAAACACTTTCCTTTTACTCTATACCAGGGGTCTCCAAACTTTCCAGCCTTAGGGCCATACTGATTACTCCAGTAAGTTCCGAGGGCCAAAACCATATTATAATTGTTGCCGGTGGTAAAAAGTGAGATAGTCCACTGATGAAAAAAAAAGTCCGTAAAAGTACGCAACGTTTAAAAAAGGCTGCAAATCGGACTAAAGTCTGCAAAACGGCAACACTGCATATTATTAATTTTCCTGTCATTATCTGTAATTTCAACTTCAAATGGAAATTAATGATCTATAGTGCAGTGATATAATTAAGAACAAATATCAAAACTCATCTTTGTTGGAATTTTATAAGAGTCTTCCACTGACACAATTTGATAATTTGCATAAATTTGCTCGTGGGCTGTTTTCTGTTTTTGGTACTACTTATTTGTGTGAGAAGACCTTCTTCAAAATGAAGTATACAAAAAATGTTTACAGATCTAAATTAACTGATGAGCATCTTAAATCTTTTAATAATTGGTAAAAGTAAAATTAGTCCACAACTACAAACTATTGTCAGTGGAAAATCTCAATTACATAAATCTCATTAGTATTTTATACGTCATTATGCTTGTTATAAGTTATGTTTTTATTTAAAATGTATAAAATGTTAGTTGGATTCATTTCAATAATTTGTTAGTTATTATATACTGAAGTAAAATTTTCTGCATATTATACATGTCTTTACTCATTACAATTCTGTGTTTCTTTATCCAACTTATCACAAAAACAATAACAATAAGCCTACAACAATGTTACGAGTAGTTAGCCCATGACCATATCAATGTAGATGTCATATTAATAATTATTCAACATAAAATTAGAATACTTCAGTAAACTAAATTTAATTTGTATATATGTATATGTAGTTGACCGTAAAAATTGATATATAGGAAGATGGTCAGGGTTGTTGACACTTGTGACCGCAACCCTGACCATCTTCCTATATATAAATTTAATTTGCTATAAAAAATATGTTCTCTAAAAGGAGTTTTCAAGTATGCTAGCTCTCCGCAGGCCGGATGTGGCCCTGTAGTTTGGAGACCCCTGCTCTATACAAACAGTTTAATTTTACCTTATAAATACAGTTTCCATTTACCCTATACAAAGTTTCCATTTACCCTCTACATAGGTTTTTTTTTTTTTTAAAGAATTACAAATTGTACATTTAAGTTAAAAACTTGCGCATTGCAGAAGGCAAAATGCAAACAATGTGATAGAATATGATGTATTGTTCAGACAAAGCAGTACTCAAATAGCTAACACAGCCAGTCTATCACAAGCTGAACATATTATCTAACGACCTATGAAACAACTTTTTGTGACATCTTGCAACTCGACCCTTATCACTAATTTGTTAACCCTTCACACATACAACAAACTGAAGATGATCCTAATACAGCTCCTAATTTACCTTTTCACCATCCACCACAATTGAAGATTATCCTATACTGTTCCTCCATTACCATTCACTACAATTCATTCTGAAAAGACAGCTAATTAAATTAAACTAATCTCAAATTGTAACTGGGAGCTTTTTGATTTTATTAATCTAATATGTACATTCTATTTCCCTCTTCTCCAGAAACATTTTTCAAAATGACTCCATAACTATCTATCTAAGCCAACTAATCCTTCCTCATTCCATTGCACTATTGTGACTACAGAAACATGTATAGTAACTAAAGATCACCAATTTGGTTTTAGATCCTATCATTTTTCAGTAAAGAAAGTCATATTTTTGTTTATTTACTGTTACTTTCAAAAAGAAAAGTTAGACCATATCCCTTGATGTAGAAAATCTTTGAGACAGCAAAGGACATCAAGCCCATGGGCATGAGAATGATTGTTCCTGTAATAAGATGTCATTATTTAAAAAAAAAAAACTTACCTTTTTTACTTTTCACTGTTTTATTTCTTTTGCTGAGAACATCTTCATCTGAAGATATTTCAACAGATTCAAAATCTTGCTCATCCACCATATAATCCAAATCTCGACTTGAATCGCCTGACTGCGGCATTGAGGGCCCAGGGTTTGAATCTATAAAATAAAGGCAATATTCCAGAATAATTAGGCATGAAAGTAATGACAATGGTCAAGCCATGAAATGGTAACGTATTTATTTTAACATCAACTTAGGCCATATGAGGGTTGCTATTTATATTTCTGGTCTAATAATGTTATTCAGAACATTTGATGCATTTTGAACGTATATTCCAACATTTCATAGCACCAATTGACAAGAGCTTATCTTTTTAGCATTTGTCAGATCGTAAGGGATCCAACGAGAAAAAATATTTTTACAGCCAAATGTTCATGTAATATTTTATTGACAATCATCATACTAATGCCCAAAGATGCCTCAATCTCAGGATGTCTCATGATGATCTTGCCTTATCATGAGTTCACACACAGCACCAACGTTTTATGACCCAACTACCAATTTTGGAAGACCTTTAGGGAATTCATTCTGAAGTGAAAGTCAGCCACAATTGAATTCATTACACCAGCTTTTTTTACAGTGCTATAGGATGGAGATTTCTTGCTGTATAATTAATTATGATCATCGATGCACTCTTGTCTTGATAACCCATGTCAAAAGATATTAAAAATAATCACACAAAAGTGTTTAAGAGTTAATTCCATTTTTGCCAGAGATGAATTTTGCAAGTTACCGTAAAAACAAATAAAAAAATGTGCTGAAAAAGGTTATGTTGAAAAATGTCAAGCTTTTAATTGGAAACTTCAGATGGCACTTACAACATGTAATTTTTCCAAGGCCAGAAATATAAATACCTAGACTAGATAATAAACCTTTGTATTATGTAGTTAGTACTATTTTAATTGCATCAAACCCTGTCAATGCTATGACATTAGCTGTTTCCTGTTCAATTAATTATATGACTTGTGCAAAAATTAGTGTAGTTTAATTGTTCTTGTTTAGACTATATTGAAAAATGATCACCAATCATAGTGCTACTACAGAATATTGCAAGTGATATTAGCCATAGTAACACTACAAGAGTTCATATCATACATTAGAAAATATGTCAGCTTTAATATCTAAATATGAAGTTCTGAAGATGATGAGATGTTTATTAAATGTGACTCCATAGACATGGGACAATATTATCGAATCTTTAAATGAACCAATCTTATCCTTTCCTAAATACTTTTTTTGCCCAGGTGTGAGACAGCTTTAACAATAGTATTAACCATTTACTTATTTTAGTCCCCCAGCTTAACATGACATACAACATCTGAATATCTTTTAGTTCTTTTGATTGAAGTTCCCATTGCAGCTGCATACTTGAACTTTCCTCAACATATTGTTCATCTCAACACCTACTTACTGGGGACCAAACTAGCCTAGGACTGTTTACATTAGATCTGTTTGCTTCAACTGGTTGCTACTTGAATGTTGTCATTAAATTCCAAATATTAATCTATAAATAATTACAATAACGTCTCTATTATGTTTAATTTAGCCAATTATTCTTTTCTTATAATGAATTAAGGACCAGAACTTATAACAAATTTTTAAACTCAACATATAACCTTTAAAATTGTGTTTGTTTGATCTTACTGAGTAATAAAGTTTTTGAACTATTGACAAAACTGCAAATGCTTTCATTTACAGAAATTTCCCAAAGAAAAATAACTGCCATTTGTAAACAATCAAAGAAAAAAACTTTTTCAACCGTTTTTACCTCTAAAAACATGAAATAATCAAAGAACAAAATAATAAAAAAAAAAATAATAAAAAATAAAGAAATATTTCTGCAAATCCCTTATTCACAGGAATTCATGTCCCTCAGATCTCAAGTTGGCAGTTTAGTCCAGCTCCAATTTTTATAAAAATATTTTTTTAATTATGACAATAAAAATTCCTAGGGTGGAAAAATAGTTTTAGGGGAGTGGGAGAGAACAAATTTTAGTAAAGTTGGCTCTTATAAGAGCACACTGTGGCGGTTTAATGCTTGATCATAGAGAAAAATGTTCCAGACATAGAATGTAGAAAATTTTATTTACTTTAATGAAAAAAAAAAAAAAAAAAAAAGGAGCGGGTAGATCTGAGAATAAAGCAATTTACTACTAATTCCTGAGATCCTGGTTCAGTATATAATTATTTATTCTGTTTCTGTATCAGTGAGTCAACCCTGAGAGTTCACCTAGCCTCTATAAACTGGATATCCTTACTCCAGCGGCTGAGCATGATTATGAACAAATCACCTCCTTATATAACCATTGTTCAAAATACAGTACTTCCTTACAAAGTCCTTGAACCATCTGACCCTTCATGGGTTGGCACAGATTTATTTTTATTTTATGAGGGTAAGTCAATATTTCTCCGCAATTTAGTTATATTTTTGTTTATGTTGATAGCACTGTCGTTTTGAGTTGATGATGCATGGTTTGATTATTTGTAGTTATTTCGATGCAAGTTTCAAGCTGCTAGGTTAGTTTCGTCATCGCTGTCATGCTGTTAGTCATGACTGTTCCTTTTTCTATTTGCAGCAATGAAGAGCAACATTCAGTGATCCGGTTTCGTGGTCAGAAGGCGTATCAGGGGCCGAAATTCATCAAAGACTTTCGGTACAGTATGGGAACAGTGTTTTGCCACTATGGAGAGTATGTATTAAAAAATTAAAATATAGTCGCACAAGTGTTATGCACAATGAAGAAGCAGGTCAACTGTTTACCACCACAAAAGAAGAAAACTGATACATATGGTTATTTGGGACTCAGAAGGTCCAGTACTGGAACACTATGAGGGAAGGGGCACAGCAATAAATAGTGTACGTTACAGTGAGATGCTCACTGCCAAGCTAAAGCCTGTATTCAAAGCAAACGCCAAGAACTGCAGTCAAAAGGTGTTGTTGCACGACAATGCCTCACCGCATAATGCGACCCACACTCCTGAAATGCTCCAGAAACTCAATTTTGAAGTACTGGCTCACCCTCCATACAGTCCCGATCTTGCTCCTTCTAACTTTCACTTGTTTGGTGTCGTCGATTTAGCTCCAATGAAAGAAGCATTGCATTCCCGGTTCACAGCTCAACCAAAAACTTTCTTTTAAGAGGGCATCATGAAGCTAGTACAATAATGGACCAAGTGCATTGAAAAGCAAGGGGACTATGCCGAAAAATGATGTACTTGTAAGTTTCCTATTTGATCACAATAAAATTTTACAACTATATTGTGGATAATAATTGACTTACCCTCGTATCTATCGAGTTGAAGGGAATAGCATTGCATTTTTCCAGCCATGCTTGTTCTCTCACTAAATTTCATAAACTCCTGGTATAAGAATTTACTTTACATTAACCTTTCTGTACATTAATGAAATTCAGCAACTAAATTCTAACGACTAGGTTAGAGGCTGAGTGGAAATACATTTTCTCCCATCTTTCCAACACCACCGTTACTATTTCTCTTACTCTATAGTTAATAAGATAATAGTTCCTCACCTTCATCTGGGATAAGCAGTTCTTCTTCTTGTTTCAGATATCTTTCTTGTTTTACAACAGTAACTCCACCTGCTGATATGAAAACAATATTAAGACAAAGGAGAGGAAATACTTCATTACATTAATGTCAGATTCAATAAGATCATCCAAACTCACTTATATGGAAGAAAACAAAACTCCAACACATTAAACTTCTATATCAGTTAATCTTTTTAAGCTTAAGAAACATTATTAATAAAAATGATCTATCCATATTTGGGCAGTAGAGTGTGCAGCACCTGTACAACCAAGGGTACTGAAAATCTCTGCTCCACAGAGCCAGTGCAAGCTGAGTCAATATCCATCATCAGCCAGGTTCCTCGCTAATCTTTCCCCTTTGGCATGTTGAAATTTGGAACCTTAATTACAAATCCATAAAAAGAAATTAATAATTCCTGTTCGAGATGGCTAGACAATGTGGAAGGCAATGGATGAAGCCACTACAGGAAATGGAAGAAGACAATGGCAGAGGCCACGGCCCTTCAATCACTGTAGGAGTAGTAAATTGTGTTTGCAGGGAGAAACAAACCTAATTTTATTTTTTTTACAATTCAAAAAACCCTTAAATATTTTATATAGAAATCCAAAATAAACATTTCTTTTTCAATCAAAACAGCATAAACTGGACTTTCGTAAACAATTAACCAGAGGAAAAAATAAAATGTTAGAATTTTTTTTTTTTTTATTCGAAACTACTTTTTTTCCCCTTATGAAGGCATAAAATCTAAATTATATTGGTACGGCTTGGAAGAGCAGGGATTCAGCTTTTCCGAGAATCAACCGCCCAAAAAATTTTAATTTGTAAGAAAATTTGTAATAAGGCCGCTAAAAATCTGTCTTAATTTATCGGTGATTTTCCAAGAGCTTCCTGGAGTATTATCACACATAAATCAGAAATTTCAAAAGCACAGGTTGCCCAAGGGACTGAAGGAAACGCTGTGTGAACTCTACCACAGTCAAGTATCCTCGCTCTTTACTTATGAAACAAATATATTGTAATATGCTCTTGATTGATAAAAAGTTATCAACGTTAATATTCATTAATTTTCTTTTATTAAACCAAAAAGCAAGCTAACCAATTTCATCATTCAGAAGTTATGGAGGCTAAAGCAAACTTATTTCAAATATTTCAAGATGGCAGCACACGTCTTTCCGAAGTTTGTGGAATTACTGCTATGTTGATTGGGTGGATTAAAATATTTCAACTTTTGTTGTTTCCCTATCACAATTATTATACAAATTAATCTAAAAAGAAATTGAAGATGATAACAATACTCAATGAAGTATTCACACCATGAATTAAGAGCGGGTGTACTACCATCGATTTTATGAATCAACGATTGAACATCAAGGCATGAGACTGAACAAAAAAATCAGGACACTTGTTTAGGCGCACGGGAGAGATGACGACTCCTGGAAGAAGGGGGTACAGACCATCCTTTGTTTATGGTCAGTGGTAGATAAATAGAAAGAGACATCAAGAGTCTGTGGGCTACCAAGAAGAGATATCATTGAAGGAAGAAAGACGCTCTTTGTTTGGATCGCCAGTGGATTGGACGTGTCCTGGAAGCTAGAATAGGACCAATACTTTACTTACAGTCAGAAATAGATTTTGGAAAAAAAAGAGATCGAGAACCATCAGTCATCAAATAAGCAATAAAATTGGTTAGTTTGCTCTATCTAGACTTTAATTTATGGTATATTAAAATGTAAATGTGACTAGAGACTATATTATTTTATCATTGTTATTTTATTTATTTATTTTTCATACGGATAGTTTGATTATGTTCATTTTGTTTATTCTTCTGTTTGTATATATTTTAATTTTTTTTTTTTTTATTAATTTATTTTATTTTAGTATGTATGAGATCATTCATCAACATTACCTATTGCCCACAACTGTGTGGCAGATTGTAATATCTATCAATAAATAAAAGAATATAAAAAAAAAATAAAGAATTTAATTATATTTTTAAAAGTAGATATATATTTAGTTAAGAGTCATTGTGTTCTGATTGTCTGGAAAACCCGCCCTAAGATAAGAGTTAATAATGTTATATAATTTAAAATAAAATTCTTATATCAATTAAATATTTAATTTATTCATTTAAACCTTGTATTCATCAAAGTTATACTTTAGATCTGAGAATAAATAAAAACTATTAAATTTCCTTTTATTTATTCATTGTATCAAAGCCTAAATGTTTTGTGGCAGAAAACAAACTAATTTTTCATTCACAACACAATTCAATTACTGAGGGTTACTTCAAAGTTTATTTTCATTTCAAATTCAGTTTATATTATATAATAAATAAATATGATTACCTTTATGGAATGTTGTTTCATAGATTAATTTTGACTATATTATATTAGAGCTCGGCAGGGGAGCTGTTGATGTGAGGCTGTGAGATCATAGTTTATGATTGCTCCTATAGATGGCCAAGTTGGACATTTGATGTTATTAATAAACAGTTTTGGGAGTTGGTGGATGTAATTTATTTCAATTTAATAATGATACCAGTTTGGAACAAGATATAAGAAAATATATATAAAGTAAAATTGTTTTTTAAGTTTTAGATAAAACTTTTTAAAATTTATTCATTGATATTTATAACTGTCTTTAAAACATACACAAGAAGTAAATTTGATGTTAGTTATACAATAGCATGATTGTATTCATATTAATCGTTAAATTGTTCACATCTTATCACACCTTTTGAATAGAGATAATGAAACAAAAAAAAAAAATTGTTCAATACTGGACCATGGATGATACTGATATTGAACAAAAACGGTATGCTTAAACAGATAGTTAAAAAGGAAAACAAAGGTTAAATGGAGTCAAAACAGAATAGCTGATGTAAATGGTATATAACAGGGGTGGCCAACAAGTTGATCGCTATGCCAATTTTTATCGATATTTTGCTCATAATGTCCGGGGTGGAAATCTGTGTACCATAGACTTTGAAGCGATTGTAGAAGGCAAAACTGTATAGAAGTAAAGTTTAATGCATTCTGGGAATTCATAGAATTCTGACAGCTTTACACTGTGAACTCCGGCCGCTCAGCACAATACATTTTGACTTCAGTGCTACAATTGTCACCGGACACAATGTGTGAACGCAACAGTAGTGACTTGATTCATCGAAGAACAGTTAGTTAGCTTGAATATTTGGTATTATCATACAGTAGATTCTTTTATTTAGTATTAACAGTGTTATTATTAATCAATATTATCTGTCCTCGGTGACCGCGTCGAGTTTCAATTTTTCTTCAGCTTAAAGTAAGTACCTTCTCTTTGTTTTCAATTAAATTGCATTTCTTACCTATCTATTTACTTGATAAATGAGCATTCTTGGCAACAGATCTTTAAACTGTGGTCATTAAATCAAGAGAAAAATAAGGAAAGTATAACAAATATATTAGGAATAATAATAATTCTATTTAAATTAAGAAGTCAGTATTGTGAACTGTAATAAATATATTGTAACTTTGACATACTTCTTGTAAATTTGAATATATCTATATTAGATTCTAATATACTTGAATTACTGTCTCCGATTGTAATATGTAGTATTGTTATTACTTTTCTCAATGTAACAGAGATAATAACCACAGTTCAACCTGGTTCACAGCAGTAACCTGAAAAAATCGAAACTTATCACTTCAATGAAGAATAGGAACTCGATTACTTTTTTACAATGGTGAATGATAAATGTTGTTGTTTAATATGCCTTATCTCGGTAGGCGTTGCTAAATAGATAATCTGGAGAGACATTTTTTAGCTTTACAAAACAAGTATCAAACGGATTATCCACCTGTTCTCAACTGAGAAAACATAAAGTTAGGGATCTTAAAACTCAATTAACTAATCAACAAAGTGTTTTTAGAAAATTACGGTTGAAGTCACAAGAAGTAACTACTGCATCATCTAAAGTAAGCTATCTCATGGCAAAAAAATGTAAGCCATTTTCCGACAGTGGATTTTTAAATGAATTTTTTTTAGAAATGTGAGTCACTTTTTAACGATTTGGGAACAAGAGTGAAATTGTTGCAATTCAAGACCTACAATTGTCTTGAAATAAAATGATGCAGAGAATTGAAAGGACAAGTGGGAATGTAAAAGAACAGTTCTATAAAATGATATTAATAGATGTTCTTGTTTTTCCTGTCAGTGTGATGAATCAACAAATATAAGTGGTACAGTACAATTACTTGTTTTCTTTTGTATAGTTTTAAGGATTTTACATCTGAAGAAGAATTTTTGGGAATGATTTCTTTTGAGGAAAGGACTAGATGTGTAGACATATTCAAAGTCTTTATTAAAAACTTGCTCAATGATTTTAAAGAACCAACTTTTGAATTAGTCTAATTTTAATAAATACTCAGATGGCGCAGCTCCAATGCTAGGTTACATAAATGGATTTATAGCCCTATGTCAAAATGAAGATGAATTCCCAGCCTTTTTGAGCTATCACTCCATAATTCATCAGCAAGTGCTAGCAAGAGACAAAACACAAAAGAGGTAAAGGACGTAGCATTTAAAATTGTTAATTGAAATAGAGAAAGATCCTTAAAAAGGTGTCTCTTCCAACTGCAGCTCGATGAAGACCAACTTGAATTATTATTACATACCAATGTCAGATGGGTAGGCATAGGCAAATTTCTGCAGCGATTTCATGATTTATTGCCAGAATTTATAGATTTCTTTTGTCATTTAAATTTAGAATTACAAAATAAAAATAAAAAAGTAATTGGTATGATCTGCTGCATAGACACATATAAAACAAAATTTATTTTGCTAATTGAACATCTACAACAAATTAATCTTAATAATTTTCCAAATATGGTGGATAACCTACAAAAACATAAAAATATTAATTATAATATGGACAATTATATCGCTGAAATCCAAAAGGTAATTGAAGATTTTGAGATAAGATTCCAGGATTATGAAAAAATTAAAGAAATTGTGGAATTTCTATATTTTATTTTTAAAAAAAGATTTAAGTTTAAAAAACATTAGCCAACAAATTTCAGACATATTTCAAATGGCTCAAAAGGCATTAGAAAATGAAATTATAATTTTACAAACTGACTTAATCTTACAAGCCAGAAAATTTAGAATATAGTCAAGTCTAGTCAATAGAGAAAAATATCCCAGTATCACCAAATGTAGCGAATATATCTATTCTTATCTCGGATCTACATACCTATTCAAATCGGCATTTTCATCCTTGAAGCTCTCGAAGACTAAACACTGTTCTGTCCTGACTGATACCCATACTGAAGACTCATTATTATTATCTTTGTCAGATTATACACCTAATTATGATTCCTTGGCTAGAGACATCCAAACTCAGTCTTTACATTAATGTTAAGACATCTAAGGCAACATAGTAAATTCTATAACTACTTTGAATTAGTAAATATTGTTCATAATTATCCATGTTCTTCAAATTTCTCAGGACATGAGTTTTTTTGGTCATTTAAATAATTATTGTTGTTATTTACGTAGGTAGATAAGCTTATATCTCTACAGCTGTATTTCTTTATATTACAGTACAAGGTATACTCAGTGAGCTATTGATAGACTAGCTAAAAGTAAGTCATATTATTCTTTCATGATGAATTTTCCTCGCCCAAAACAAATTGTGAAAGTGAAATATTGTAATAAAATTATCAGCCATACTGGGCCATACTATTTCATAATGAGGTGGTATGCTGCAATAATAGTGTATTTGTGTAGATAGTTTTGTGTGACATTAAGGTAAAAAAATAGACCACGATAAAAATAAATAAAACATAATATAAAATGTCTTATTAAATAAATTTTTCTCACCTTCATCTGGTACAAGCAACTCCCTCTCTTGTTTCACATGAACAAACTCACCTACTGACATAAAAATAAAAGTAAATATTTAATTACAAGACAACAAAGTTTGGAACTCTTTTAATAGATTCTTAACAATATAAGTTGTTAAATAAAAATTAAATTTTAACAACAGGACACATCTCATTTCTTGGACTATTAACACAAGATACTATTCTATGATAAAGCAGATGTAAAGCATCAGACAACAAGATGTCAGCCTTGTTGATACAAAGTAGAAGTGATATCGCTGGCGAGTTGGTAAGTCTTATTTATTTGAACTGTAAAATTACTACGTCACCTGGGTCCTCTTGTAGGAACAGATAAAGATCTTTTTATACCTAATCATGTAACTGATGAAAATATTGGTGAAGCGCAATTGAGCAGGTGAAAAAACAACTATAGAAGTCAGATAAGGATTTCGAATTTTCTGCAGTACAGAAAGAGATCAAGATCACTGGGATATCCTCACGCTGATATTATCTTAAACCTAAACTACCAGGACAACAAATGTTTCAGACCAACAGATTAGTTATTAAAGCACTACATCAATCGTCATTAGATATGAATTTTCCTTATATAATTTTAAACAAGGATAACATGAAGTTAATATTTTCCTCACCGCAATGGATATTCGGTCCCTCCTCTTCTTTAATAAAAATTGTGGAAACTGCAAAAAAGCCAATAATTAATTAATTAAAATATCAATTGATACTTGTCAATGACTCTATAAGTTAATAAGTATTAAACTAATCAAGATTTATAGAGGAAACAAAAAGAAATAGCCTACTGAAAAATTTACGAGTTAATAGTTCTCACCTTCGCCTGGGATGAATATTTCTTCTTGTTTCACATTTACATGGTCACCTATCAACATGAAGGAAATAATTGAAGCAAGTGAAAACAAAGAAATACCACATTACAAATTAATATTTAAATAGAACGGTCTGAAGTATTTTCAGGCATGTAAAAGACTAATATCAACTTCAAGAAGTAGAAAAAATAATAAGGATCCTATAAAACTTAATAACATTCAAAAGGTTTAAAAAAGAAACTTACAAGTGGATTTTAATTGATCGGTCATATCTTCCATTACAGAAACACAAGAACTGGATGCACCTGAAAATATAAATAAGAATAAAATATGATTTAAGATATTGGTGCAAAATAGGAACCTAAATATTGTACAATTGGGAACTCAGTTCATTAACAGTCTGTGAAAACAATTAATAGACAAATAACTAATAATGAGCAAACAAATTTTTAATGTTTTTACAATTAACCAGCTAAATCTTTAAATAAAATACAAATCTCAACTAACAGTTTTATTGTTCTGGCACAAAATTAGGTACTATTTGCTTTTAATTTCAACTATCATAGATAGAAACTATATACATCAACATAATTAACTTAAAAAATTGTATTCACAAAAATAAGAAGAAACTGCAACAGAACTAAAAGCAAACCGATTTGATACATTGAAGCAAAGACATAATTACTCAAATAAACCATACTAAAACTAATAAAACTGAAAATACAAATTGAAAAATAAAAAATATATGCAAAATCTACTTCCTAAATACCTAACAATGACGAGTTATCCATTTTTACAAAAGTTCAATTCAATCAAACCAGCAATAACCTTCTCCCACTGCCACTCCAATTACCTAGAGGCGCCAAAGAGGTAGAACCAACTTACGCCATCAAGTTATTTTTATTTTAAAATGTCTTAAATTTTTAAATTTAGTATTTCTTAAATATTTTTTTTAATAAGACTTTTAATTCATTGTCTATTTATAAAGAACAACGTTTTTTAGTTGAATAACACTGCCAATGAAAACTACAAATCGTTAGTAGTAGTAGCTGTAGACAATTTACACTTCTAACTAAGTTGTTAGTCACGAAAAAATGTTTCACAATTAACTTAGTTGTAATTAATGGAACCAATTAAAATATTTAATATGATACCCACAACTAATAATTTTTAGTTTTATTGTTGTGCATAAAAAAAAAATTGTCATATAATAAATCAAAATGGATGAACAACCCCAATCAAATTAAATATGACTTTTGCCAAAGGCTAAAAGGCCGTTGACTGAAGAAGGGTACATTTAAATAAAGTGTACGTGAACTAAACCAATTGTCACATTACTAAATATCTTTCCATAAGAAAAGAAAAAACATATTTTTTGGATAAAATTAAATCTGTGTATCCATACTATTAACTTCAAAGGCCCGATACGTGTGGTACGATTGGGAGTCCTTTATTGTAAGCTGAAAAAGTTCTTATTATTTTATGAGAATCAATAAGCATCTATTTCTAAGGCCTAATTTAAGACCTTGAAGGAGCAGACGAGGTTAGTATTGTTAATATATGAATAAATCAAAATGTGTTAATACATATGAATGGGGTGAGTTATTAAACCTTCTTTAATATGCTATAGCTTTTCTGAGGTGGTCAAGAGTCTTCGGTTTCGTTCATCAAGAGTAGCGGTTACGTTCTGGCGTTTTCTTACCACTTCCCTTCTGTTGCTCTCTGTTTGGTTAAAAATTTCTTCTGCTCATACCTGAGGTATAGTGTCTCTTTGGATCAGGACTGGCTAGCAAATCCAAATCGGTATCTGTTGTAGTGTTAGGTATAGTCAGAGACAGGAGTGCATATTGTGGCAGTATTAACCCCAGGTGGCTTTACAGACCTAGTGTCTTGGAATTTCTTAGGTTTAATCTCCTGTAATTATCGTAATCTCTTAGCAGGATGAGGTAAGGAGCCACTAAGACTTCCATAGCTATTATGTAAGCAATAGTTACACTATGTAGGGCTTTATTATTGTTACAAACTTGCTTTTCTTTTATGTGAGAGATTTTGGTTCCAAGTGAGAAATAAAAACTTTGGATATCCAGCTCCACTTCTTCATAAATACAAATTGTCATCGAGCATCAGATGCCTCAAAAAGCGCCCTCTATAATGCCACGGCGACCTTACTAGCCTGACTGAGGTTTACTGAGTAACACCATTTGAAAAACATGTCTCACAGTAACCTTGGGATTACTACCCAATATCTGTCAGGTTAAGACTTGTTTGCTAATCGCTATGGACCTCTTCCCACCACTCCTCAGGACTAGAACCCTCTACGTGAGTCTAAATTCTTTTACCACGTTCCCAGATAAGTTACAGAGTTGCTATAACGTAGCTCCGTTAAGAAAGCGACAGCAGCTCTTCTACTACTAGACTCTGGTGGCTCATGGTGAGGCAGAAGACGATGGTCCTATTCATAAGGGGTCATGTCAAGTTTATAGGACATAGTTCATGAAGGTCAAACTATTCTTTACTTCTTTGGTCGCTCCTTAAGAACATGCTCACTTCTTTTATCGCTGTAGAGTAGAAAATCGGCCGGAATCCTCGATTTTCAAAGCCTATGGGGAACGACTTTTCAGCCAATTTTAGTCTTAGTAGCACTATTACAACTGTGTCTCATCTTATTGCTTATCACTTGCAACACACACGTCCATCATTTACAGCATGCATCTTTTGCCTTGGCCAATTCAAAGTTTAATCAAATCAAAAAAGCCTGTCATTAAGCAAAGGACTCTTAACCTTATTTGTACGCATTGCATCTAGACATTGTTCTAAACCTAAAAATTGTTCATGAACGCTTTTTTTTTTTTTTTTAATGCTCCGATCTATGCAAGTTGAAAAATATTTGTTGCTGTCCTTAAAAGAAAGTAAGAAATAAATGCATTTCTATACCATCTCTTCCCCATCACCCTATTTACAAGAATCTTGTCGATTAAAACATAAGATGGCACTTTTGGTGGACATTTGATGGCCGGAATCAAGTTTGCGAGAAATGTCTTTTCGTCCATCTTCGGACAATACCTACACTCTGGGGGAACTCGCCACTCTATCCGCTCCTATTGAGACGAATAATCAATTGTCATTCTTTGTTCAGTAGTCTGAGACTTGCAATATGATCTAGTGGAGTCCTCAGATCATCTGAGCTCGGGGTACCTGTGGATTGTTTCTGCTACACTGACCAGCCGACCGTAGATATCCTCCTGATAGATTTAACTCGTCATTACCGGAAGGTAATTCTTAAATGATGCATTCCTTTAGGAAGATATGGCTCTGAGAATAAGTTAATTCTCTGATGCAACGAGCAAATTAATTGTCATGACCAAGTAATTTTTTATTCAATTCAAGCAGGAAATAAAAAAAAAATTTGCTCATATTTGTATGTTAAAGACGATCAGGGACAAATTTGATTCCTTGTAGAACTATTAAAATACATAACTGTCATCAGTGTCAAAAATTCATGTTTACAAAATAGCACTACCGTTAATCTGTTTTTAATGAAATTTTCAGGGATGTGAGCTAGGGATGCGACATCGATAAAAAAAACATCGATGTTTTAAAACATCGATGTTCAATACTAAAACATCGATGTTAAAAAAACATCGACCAAAAAACATCGATGTTTTTTTTTACCATTTCTGTAACATAAAGACTGTTCTAAAGACTACGCATGCTCCGGCCAGTCAGAAGTGCTTTTTCAATCAACCAATAGGACATGAAATCTAAAAAGCTCAATGTTTTAAAACATAGTTGCTTACAATACATTACCCAAAAAAACATCGATGTTTTTGAACAATTATTTCAGAAACTAAGGTCTGTTCCAACGATTACGCATTCTACGGACTGTCAGAAGTAGGATTTGGAACTAAGAATCCGACATCGACAACAAAAAAACATTGATATTTTTAAAATATCATTGCTTACAATACATTACCAAAAATATATCGATGTTTTTGAACAACTATTTGAAGAACAGAAGGTCTGTTCCAACGATCCCGCGTCCTAGGGCCTATAAGAAGTGCTATTTGAATAAAAGAATCCGACGACTAAAAAAACATCGATGTTATAAAATATCGTTCCTTACAATACATGACTCAAAATACATCGATGTTTTTGAACAACTATTTCAGAAACATAAGGTCTGTTCCAACGATCCCGTGCCTTACGGCCTGTAAGAAGTGGTTTTAGAAACTTACAATCCGGCCTCGACTACAAAAAACATCGATGTTCTAAAATTTCGTTGGTTACAATACATTACCCAAAAAACATCGATGTTTATGAACAACTATTTCAGAAACATAAGGTCTGTTCCAACGATCATGTATTCTACGCCCTGTCAGAAGTGTTTTTTAAACAAAGTATCCGACATCGACTAAAAAAAACCTCGATGTTTTAAAAATATCGTTGCTTACAATACATTGCCGAAAAAACATAGATGGTTTTTTAGTCGTCGTCGGATTCTTTGTTTCAAAAAGCACTGCTTACAGGCCGTAGGACGTGGGATCGTTGGAACAGACCTTATGTTTCTGTAATAGTTGTTCACATCGATGTATTCTGGGTAATGTATTGTAAGCAACATTATTTTAATATTGAACATTGATATTTCAAAACATCGATGTTTTTTTATCAATGTTGCATTCTTTTTTGCAAAAACCACTTCCGACTGGCCGGACTATACGTCGTCGTTGGAACAGACCTTGAGTTACTGAAATGGTTGTTCAAAAACATCGATGTATTTCTAGTCGTAATTTATCTCTATCTAACGAAATAGCGTGAGGTTGGAGGTACTTTATTATTCGACCACATTGTTGATAGGAATCTATTTATACTGTAAATTTTTGGTTTTCATTTAGTTACTTTTGGGGGAAAAAATGAAAAATTGGACAAAACAACGATGTTTAGAAAACATCGGCTTAAAAACATCGATGTTTAGAAAACATCGGCTTAAAAACATCGATGTTTAGAAAACATTGGCTTAAAAACATCGATGTCAAAAACATCGATATCGATGCCGCATCCCTAATGTGAGCGTTGGTTTTTAGTATGAATTTTACCCACTTTCCCATAAGCTTCACAAACACGCACACTATTAGACGATAGGTACATTTTTATTTGAACCGTAGTGCAGCCCAGCGCTCGCGTGAGTGCCTTTTAAATGGGGCTGCACCTTATCCACCTGCATCCGTCCCGGTTGCTCCTCCAACATGCAGTCTGATCCAGCCCTCCTGTACTCAGTCTGCGGCTGCTAATTCACCTTCATCTTCACCTTATATTGGTCGCTCGCCGATGCCAGGTGGTAGAGCCCTTTCCAACGTAAAGTGCATCGGGCTGACCAGCCTTCTTCCATTCGTAGATGAACTCCCTAAAGAAGGGTTCTCCTCCTCCATCAAACGAGGGGAGTCCGATTGGGTGAAGGCGAATTTCCCACATCAACCTGCCACAATGTCCTTTCATGGCGTTGCGATCCAAAACTATATGCTCTGCAGTTGCAGAGACTGCACACGAAGGGCATCGGTTTTTCCGAAGTTTTACCTAAAGCTTATCGGCTTTCTCCGGAACCCACCATGTCCCGTCAGGATTTGCGAGACCCAATAATCTGGGAGGACCCACCCCGCTCTGTCTTCAATGGACGGTAGGGAAGAACTTCCTCAGAGTTATTTAAGAATATTAAATAAAGATGAAAAAAACAACTCCAATCTGTTCAGTATCTCTCAAAAACAACGAAAAGGCCAAAGATATTTTTAATCTTAAACATTTATTTTCCGCCCTAATTATAGTAGAACCCAAAGACAAAAACACTGACATTCCTATGGGGACTAACTGCCAAAGATACAGCCATACAAAGAACTACTGTCATTCGGAACCGAGGTGTATTAAGTGCAAAGTTAAACATCATTTCTTAAAATTCCCGTTAAAATTTTGTGTGAATTGCGAACTAGCTCATGCAACTAATTACAAGGGATGTAAATATTATCGAATCCATAAAAGTAAAATAAACTCACCTTCAGAACCAAATATTTGTAAATCTTAGATTAATTCAAGGAGGCCAGCCACGAAAATCACTTTAAAAAACACATATGCTGATATAATTAGATCAATATCAAAACCATCGGAACCAAAAACTCAGTCATCAGTTAATCAATACAATGAAATAAATAGTGAAAATTTATTGTCTTTAATCACTAAAATTATAATCGAAGCAATCAAACAGTAATTACCACAAATTATGACTCTTATATCCAGGTTAGTAGCGTTTTTCTTTACGAATGAACCATAATATAAATAACAGCTTATCTATTGTAACTAATTTTCTCCTGACTACCCTTTAATACAAATCATATATTATTCAACGAATGCTCAAATATTCATTTCTCGTCTATGGGTACGGAATTAAGAAAATTAAAAATTGTAAACTGGAAAGCTCATGGCATTTCTTCTGAAAGAAATGAATTCAAAATTTTCCTTGAATCAAACTTCATCGATATAGCCTGTATAACTGATACACATTTATCCCTAAACATCAAGTTGAAAATCCCTGGTTACAAAATCTTACGTAATGATAAAGATTCCGTTGGTGTAGCCTAAGTAATTTTATTATTATTATTTTTTTTAAATATTTTTTTATTTATTGATAGATATTACAATCTGCCACACAGTTGTGGGCAATAGGTAATAGTGATGAATGATCACATTCATACTAAAATAAAATAAATAAATGAATGAAAAAAAAATCTCTCTTAAAATATATAGAAACAGAAGAATAAACAAAATGAACATAATCAAACTATGTGTATGAAAAAAAAAAAACATAATGACAAAATAATATAATCTCTAGTTACATTTACACTCTTATATACAATATTTACACCATCGACCTGAGGATCCCTGAGCCCACTCTATCCCCCACGTGTAAGGGGTAGAGCAGAGCTCGAAAGATCCCAGCGCATCCCTGGTAGTGAGCCAGTGGAGGCCTAAATAATCATATCCAACATATTTAACATGGAGGTTGTTTCAGTTCGTTAACACCAGTCTCCTTTTGCCGTCATCATGGCAGTTTATAAACCCCCTAATAAAAAACTACTTCAAGAAGAAATTTTCAAACTGTTAACACCAGAGAACCATATATTAGTTTTAGGGGACATAAATTGTAAAAACATTTACTGGGGACGCCGCAAATCAAATTCAAGTAGAAATACTTTACTTGATATTTGCTCAAGGCACAATATCCAAATACATCCACCAAATGAACCTACATTTTACAGACCAGGCTGTAAATCTGACATTCTGGATATCGCATCAACAAAAAATTTTAGTTTTCCTCTCTTTTATCAAGTGATCACAGCTTAAAATTAGGAATATATCCCTGTATTAATTAATTTCTCAACTGAGATAAACAATGAAACTGTGAGAAAATTCCTCATTAATGGAGTGATCGATTGGGAAACGTACAGAATTCTTGTCGATGAAAAATTACAACTGAAAAAAAATTTTCTTACCGCTCAAGAAATATATAAAAGTATAATGACGTTAAATGAGTAAGTCTCAAACAATTTACATGAGGTAACTCTACGACCTTTCCATTTAAGAGGAAAAAACATTTTTTGGCAGCTGCCCAAAAGAAAGCCGAACTCATAGTAATCCACAAGCCTGGTAAGAATGCTAAACAAATCAGCAGCTAGCGGTTTTAAATACAGTCATTCCACTTCTCACCAACTAGCAAGACTATCGGAATTTATAATTCACACACCAGTAACGTTCTTGGATTTCCAACAAGCGTTCGATAAGGTCTGGGATCGAGGTCTCCTTTATAAACTAAAGAAAGCAGGAACTCCAAAATACCTATACAATATACTGAGCTCATTCCTCAACGGAAGAACATTTTCTGCCAGATTAAATAAAAAAAATTCTACCCTTAGACAAATCCATGCCAGTACTCCACTAGGTTCAATCCATTCTCCCATTTTGTTCAACTTCTACCTTCACGACATCGTCCAGTCCACACACACCTCCATAGCTATGTTCGCTGACGATACAGCTGTGTTCTCTCAACATGATGACATAATAATAGCTAGAAACACTTTGCAAAGTCACCTTAATAATCTAAAACAATATTTCACTAAATGGATGATTAGCTTGAACATTGAAAAATGTAATTCAAGAGTTTGTACTCTTCGACGTTCAACAGACCCACCGGAACTAATCCTCAAAGGTAAAAATGTGAAATGGAATTCTGCCAGTTAAACAGTAAAATACCTGGGAATTCACCTAGATCGCCGCCTTACCTGGAATCACCATATTAACATCAAACTAACCTTAACCTACGCAAGGTTAGCAATGCTGTATGCTACCCAAACAGAAATTCAAAATTAAAACCAGAAACAACTTTTCTTATATTTAAAACAATTCTCAGGCCACTGCTGATGTACGGCTGTGAAGTCTGGAGAGCGACATCCTTTATGAAAAGGAAAAAATTACAATATTTGCTAAATATAGTCCTAAGAATCGCACTTAATGCTCCTTGGTTCAAAAGCAATAGCATTTTGAATCGGGAATTACAAATGGAGTCAATAGAGGATTACATCAAAATACGGTTTATGAAGTTCCACTCCCAGTTGCCAACAGTTAAAGGAGCAGTGACCTACAACCTGGAAAATCCAACCTCAACCCGAAGACTGAAGGCCAGCCTGGAGCAGGACATTCTGTTATAAATTCTATATTTATTAATTCATTATTCACACTACCTCTATTTTAATTATGAGAGATAGTTGACCGTGGATGATGAACGAGGAGAAGATGGTTGGGGGTGCGGTCAATGATAGACACAAACAATTTGGATTAACCTATTTTAATGTGCCAACGTTTCGGCTAGAGTTTCTAGCCTTCTTCAGGGCTAAAAACAGAACAAGATAATAACCACAGTAAGTATAGAAAAATTTAAAAAATAAAATAAAAAGAAAGTATAAACAGAATAATTTTACAAAATAGAATTAATAAAATGAAGTGATGAGAGAAGCGGGAAATAAAATGTATACATAGGTAATTGAAAAAGTGGGTAAAATAACATAATTAAGGAAATATTTCCTTGGTTCATTATGACTCATTTCCTTAATTAAAAGTGGGTACTTTTTCAATTACCTATGTATACATTTAGTTTCCGCTTCCCTCATCACTTCATTTTATTAATTCTATTTTGTAAAATTATTCATTTTATGTGTAAAATTATCCTATTTATACTTTCTTTTTTATTTTTCTATACTTACTGTGGTTGTTATCTGGTTCTGATTTTAGCCCTGAAGAAGGCTAGAAACTCTAGCCGAAACGTTGGCACATTAAAATAGGTTAATCCAACTTATTTATGTTTATCATTGACCGCACCCCCAACCATCTTCTCCTCGTACCTCTATTTTCCTTATTTGTATCATTATTTTATTTATTTATTTCCATTGTCCTTTTTATTTAAATTAACTTGTTTATTTTTACCATTAGAGGACTATTGTTTATTTTGTTAAGTCTACAAATATCGTCAATTTTTGTTATTAATTTTACTTTTCTCTTTTAGTAAGAAGCATTATTCTTATATATTTATCTTATCTTTTTTTTTTTTAACATTACATAACATTGTATATAGACTTTACCCCCTACCCATAATCAACTGTTTAAAAAATATATATAATGTAACGGTTGTATAAACCATGTAAGAACCACCAGGCCGATTTGGTATAAAATAAATAAATAAAGAAAAATCCTCCTAAACTGAATCGAGGGGCATCGCTTTGTGAGCCTGAGAATCAATCTCTGTATGGTGGCCAGTCTCCTATTTTGACCCTGCGTAAGATTCGGCTCCGTGCAGGGGATGTGTAAATAGTCATCAATCGTGGCAGGGTTCCTGATTCTCCAGAACCCCATAGGGTCACCCTATCCCTTAAATACACCAGGAGAGAAGTGGCGTCAAATCCACGCCTTGTGGGGACTGCTGCCCAGTGGGGTTTGCTACATGCAGCTCTTTCGCACCTTTGTTGATTTTGTCTATCCATCTGGTTTTTTGCCTCCCACGTGGTCTCTTGCCAACTATACTGGCATTCTTAGTTATGTAGAGGCGTCCTGATAATTGGCTTCTAGCCATGTGTCCTGCTCACCTTAACCTTCTGGCTTTCAATATATATCAATATATATTGACTAACCAGTCTCTGCAAGCAGTTTACTGTTGTGTAATATATTGTACTGAATAAAAACAAAGATATTTATTGCGCAATGTTGGACAATATTGCATCATATGTAGCTGATACCCGTATTATGAAATATGGAGTCGGTGTAAACAAGTAGTGGTGAACGTATCACCATGGCTACTCAAAACTCAGAAAGGCAATTCATTCTTGAATTTATTGAATTCAATTTAATAGTTCACTCCCAACTTTATAGGGCACCAAATGCAAGGAGTACACGAACCAACTACTTCCGGCGTTTTCATGTATTATTTTTCTATCTCTTTACCTCACGGCGATTAAAACGCAGCAAAACTCGGTTCCACTCAATATATTTACACAAAGGGACTGGCAATAAAACATTGAACGTCCGTATCCATTCTTGTACAACCTTTAATATCATCTGCACACGATTCAATTTCATAGCACTAGTCCGACTATTGCGCAATATTATTATTAGTATGTGGAAAAGCTTAAATAATATTGTGCGTGTTTGTTCCGCTTTAGTTAGACACGAAGAACGTATTTTCTTCGGCAAACTTAAATTTCGAAAAATATTCGTTCAATTAGGAAATAAATGGAGGGAAGTCGAGTAATACTATAAAGTGACCCATTATCAATTCTATCAAATACCAACACCTACTGTCACTGATGCATTCGCAAATATATTTTCCTTCATTTTAGAAATGATCAATAATTTAAATGTGTATTTTGTTTTCCTTCTCGAGTTCAACATTTACTTCTTGCTTTGGCACGGTTTCTAGCCAGATGGCTTGACCCGGCAGCTAGTCCCCAGTCTGGACTTACATTCCCCTTCGTGCCTATGGACAAGTACCCTATAGAAGGAACCTTACCTTTCTGCAAGGACCAGCGGCGAGCAACCAGTCAGGACTTGCATTCCTCCTTTGCAGCTACAGACTAGCATCCTGTAGAGCAGTTTCCACCCTTAAAGGACTTACTTCTGGTCCCTATAAGACTCATCCAATCTATTTTGAGCACACATCCTTGAGGGCTTCTAGTCAAGAGAACCTGAAATTATAAATTAGAGTCAGATTAATTAACACAACCACCTCAACACTTTCAACCTTTTGTAGGATTGATCTTTTTTTTTTTTTTATTGTTTGCGTTCATGAACGTAACCCATAGATAAAGCCTCGTTGGAAACGTTTTTATAAGTTACGATAGAATTGAGTACTTGATATTCCGACCCATATTTCAAATTTTTAATATTTATGTCTAAATTTTTTATTTCACAAAATGGTAGAGTTAAATTCCTTTAGTCTAAAAATGAATATTATTTATCAATTATGTAAGTTTTATTGAAGGGAACGGCCATAGCCCCGGGTCCAGTTATCATCTTTGAGTCTTTAGATTCTTGGTGGTCATCAGAAGCATCAGTAGCAGTAATACCCTCAACACAGGCGATTCTCCTTAGTTATCTGGAAAAATAGAAATGTTGGAGTTTCTGAATATTTTCATAAACTAATTTATCCAGTTAAAGCTGGAGTTCCTCTTCTTTTTTTAAAATGTAATTTCGGTAGTTTTATGTTTTTCGGGTGTATCATCTTAATATCGATTACTCGCATATCAATGAGACTCTTATTTTTAATTTTACCTATTTCAAACCTTTTATTAATTTTTGTTCGCCTATCAGAGGCTTTTTAAATTACAATACTACCTGATGATGCAATGCTCATGGCATTTCTGTTTGCATTTGCCTTGTCAATATATTTCTTGGATCTTGTGACGTTCGTTTACAAGATATTGTTTAACTTTTGGATGATGGCTCTAGAGATCAGTACATAATCCGAATGTAATTTCATTAGGAGATGTTTTGTGTTTATTTATTTGTGAGTTGTTATAGCAGCTACTTTTAGTTTTTCTTCAAATGGTTGGTGTTAAGTCAATCACCATTTATTGTTCTATAATCATTCCATTTGCTAGAAAGTTCCTAATGAATTAGTGTGTGAGTCCTAACCATTAATAACACAGGTATTAATCACAAGGGTAAGCCTAGTGAGTGTTATACTTTTACTGCATTTCTTCTGAAAACCCTCTGTTAAAGCCCAAAAGTGTACTTTCTTTTCTTTAATTTAGTTATTTTTACTTCCAAGTGGTTTTTTAATTTTTTTGTTAATTATAAGTTAATTTCCTTTTTTTTTAATAACAATTAAGTTTTATTTTTTGTAATTAAAATTAAATTAGAATTTATAACGTAAATATAGTTAAGGAAGGAGGCTTGCTGTGATATGCGTGTATAATGCAAATACATCGCTGCAGTTCGGCACATACAACAACATTGCGGGCTGCAATGGGATTACGGCCTTTATGCAGACTGATAAGGGAGTCTACAGTCTCCAGTCCGCTGGCTGGAGTCCTAGAGTCTAGAGGCTGTCATAGAGAGAGGCACCCACCGGCTCACCGCTTTGAGGCAACTATTTGGGGTACAATTCAGGACCCTCACCCACCAATCATCGACATCTGGATGACGGCAGATATTCTGGAATGGAAAATAATCGATATGCGCATATCGACCCCCCGACTATCTACTGAGTGACTTTTTTTTCTTTCTCTTCATCAAGCCTAATATTTTGTTTGCTTCTGAGTTACTTATTATTTAATTAATTATTGTATAAAGAGAATTGATTTTTGTTTACATATATATCAAAATATTTTCCTTCCTTTTACTACACACTTTTATTTTTTATAACAACAAAACAGTTACAGTTTTTTTATTTGTTTATATTTTAATTTAATTAAAATTTGTAAACCAGTTTGGAAGGTTTTTTTTTATTCTCTATTTTTTCTTTACTATTTTTATGATTCTTTTCAGGTCCACCGTTTTATGTTTTTTTTTCTCTATCACCGAACCAGTGAACAATATCTTTTTCTCTGGGGAAGAGATACGTTTTTTTCATTTAAGAAATGCCCCTCGCCCTAACACCCTCACTCTTAAGTTTTATGATAACTTAATAATAATAAATATGAAAAAGATGGTCAGGGTTGCGATCAAAAATAACAAAAATAGTTAACAACTAATTTTGTTTGACCGCAACCTTGACCATCTTCTTCATATTTGAAATTACACAGTCAATTATATACATATATACCTTATAATACTTCATCTAAAAAAAAAACACTAATAGGACCCAGCAACACCTCTTAAAAAACATGCTTTTACCATAGGAATTTTAAAGGAGTATTTTAACTCTTCACTCTCATGATCAAGAAAATCTTTTTACAAAGTTTCAATAAACCAATTTTTTTAATATGTACTAACTATTTACTTTTTTTTACATTAATTTAATTGTACTATCAGCAAGAACGTAAATAAACAAACAATTATTTATTTATACCGACGTTTAAGGTCTTCATCAGAGAGCTTGTAGCAGGGGATCCTAGCTAAAACAGTTTTAACAAGAATCCCCTGCTACAAGAAACTCAGTTTCAAACGTCGGCATGAATCAATATTTTTTTGTTTAATTATGCTATTTTTGCTGACCACACCCCTCCCCATGACCATCTTCTCCAATTAATAATCATTAATAGTATAAATAAGTATAAATTTATAATATTAAAGAAAATATGAGGAATTAATTAATATAAACTATACAAAACAAAGTAGAGGTTTTTTTAAACACAAAATAAACTATTCATAATAATAATAATAATGCCAGCTGGATGAAAATGAACACTAATGTCTATCTGACCTTAAGTTGAGGAGGAAGGCCGTGTAGATGATAGCCGTAGAAGGAAGGCCGTGTAGACGATATCCGTAGAAGGAAGGCCGTGTAGATGATATCCGTAGGATGAAGGCCGTGTAGATGATATCCGTAGGATGTAGGCAAAGTATTAGTAGTAGATCACAGTCCCTTCATAAAATGAAGATGAGATCAAGGTATATTTGTATATCACAGTAGAGAGAGGTATACTTGTATATCACAGTAGAGAGAGGTATACTTGTATACACAGTAGAGAGAGGTATACTTGTATATCACAGTAGAGTGAGGTATACTTGTATATCACAGTCATAGTGACAAGCGCGAAACATAGAACAACAAGCACCAAGAGTTGAAATGAGGCCTCACAGTCGAGTGTTTTAAAAAATTTGACCCTGCAGATAGAGTTGTTATAAAACAGCTCATATTAATTTGTTATAACAAACAATTTACTATTCCTATTTACAATATATCTTAAATCATATTACTGAATAATTTACATAAGTGTAAAAAGTAGATTGATATCAATACTATTTAGAGTGAAATAGTTTACATAAACAAAAAAATAAATAAAAATTATCATTTTAAAAAATAAATAAAATGTGTACTTAGTAAACAGTTATATTATTATTATTAGCTTGGCGCTACAACATGTAGATGCGTCCAGGCCTCCTCAACCTGCACAAGTTTCTGTCCATCGCTGCTGCCATCCAGTTGTATACTCCCTAACCCCTCGCATCCGCGCAGGGTCAATCCATCGAAGTCAGTGGTGGCCAACTCTCCTACGGCCATGGACTAACTCCGTCAGTAATCTTATAGGCGTTTCCTGTTTCTACATCCTGGCCATATTTCCAGCCAATCTCAGACGATATCGTTTGATAAGACTAACGTCAGGCTCGCTAAAGAGGTTGTAAACATCTTCATTTGTTCTTTCTCTCGACTCTTCACCAACTAGTACCGGTCCAAATAACGTTTGCTTAAATGTGGCCAACTTGTGATACATTTCTTTTGCCATTGTTCATATCTTCGCTCAATATGTAAGGACTAGACGAATCAGAGTTTTACACAGAGAAATTTTTATTTTCTGGTCATTAACCTGCTCGATAGATGTTACTTCAATCCAAAGTAACATTTGTGTTTATGGCTAATATCTTTCTTTCGATATCTGCTTCCATGGCAGCAATTACATTAGAAAATTAGTTTCACCTATAAATAAAACATAAATGAGTATATAATAGAAGAACACTCTTGTTCACCTACTTCATATTGCTTTTAACTTACTTTCAACTAAATTAGGAAATAAGATTATATAAATATTCAAGTTATCAAACAATTATACAATGAAAAGATTCAGCTTTACAATGACACAGTGAGAGCAGTGAAGTGGCTATTCACCAGTAGACCTCTTTGAATAATCTAAGTACACCAGCTCAGTAAATACAGCATCTGATCTGAGCCTTGTTTTTAATTTTGAGTGTCATTTTCTGAATCAACTCCTAGACCATAATGAGTTCTGAAAAGTCCCTTCATGTACCATGCCAGATCTAAGATGGTTGCCAAATAAATTTTGTCTTATTATGTATTTCCTAATAGCCCTCTCCAAAACCGTCATTACATTCTGTACTAGCATGTTTTTTTTTTCTGTAATAGCATGTGTACACAGTATGGATGGTTGTTATGAATTATCCCAAAATTTATCTGAAAAAATTATAAGTGAAATGTGAATGAATTTAAAAATAGTGTTTGTTAAAGTCCTAAGAATGAAGAACATTAGAAAATATTTTTTTGCAAATTCACTAAAAGATGGTAAATATTTTTGATTTTTAGTAAAATGGTCTTGATATCCAAGATGAACTTATCACAGACCATTCAGAACAACTTCAATTAGGATTCAATTATATTTCTATACAACAAAAATTAATTAATTCTAAATATTTTCCACCTTCCTCTCTACTGTATTGGCTTAACAACAATATTTATATTTTGATAAATATATCCTATTTCAAAAACATTTATACTATATGAGTAAATGTTAGCTTCTTCCTTTAAGTAATGGTACTTCTCAGTTATCATAAAATAAGGGAATTTATTTATATAATATGTATATATACTCCACAGTAGTTTTACTTGCCACTTTGAATAGTATGTGTGTTAAGCCACCTCAATTCGACATAGTCTCCTTGTTGGAAAGCTTAACTAAAAAAAAATAAATAAACGCTGGCTCGGATAAAACATTTATTCGTAAATTAAATACATAAATTAAATTAAAAACAAAGAGAAAGCTTCTAAATAATATAGGACCCAATTAACAAGAATAATAACAAAAAAACTTCTTTTGACGAAAATTACAATAAAAAAAAAATTGCTAATTACAAATTTTTGTAAATGATGAAGTGATGAACTCCGATGGGTCGGGGTCCTGCAGTTCGTACCGAAAAGGTCGGGGACGACGTTCTGTTCTT
>NW_027106981.1:35877-36204 GCF_000696795.3 Halyomorpha halys
CGAAAAGGTCGGGGACCTTCTGTTCTTAACGTAGGTGGGCCCACACAGCAAACCGCTCCGAAGATCTCATCCAGAAAGGTCAGGTAACAAGTACAGCGACTGGGCGACTGTAAGTTGGCTACTCGACTGGGCGACTGTAAGTTGGCTACTCGACTGGGCGAGTGTACATGGGCGACGATGTCGACGGGGCGACTGATCTATGGGCACTGAACTTGTAGTATTGTTGTGGTTAATAATCCTACTCGCTGGTATTTCACGACCACACACACGCACAATTCTTCATTTGTTTTTAAAAACAAAAACATACTAGTCATGTGTTAAATTTAT
>NW_027106981.1:36689-51927 GCF_000696795.3 Halyomorpha halys
TATATATGGCGTTAACAATGTGAATGTGGGTGTTTGTATGCTTGTTCAAAGGTTCAGTTAAAATAAAGACAAATTTCATATCAGTTTTATTATATTATATTTGTCACCTCAAAAACATTAAATAGACATACAATAAATAAACTAATATCATAGGAATAAAAGAAATTCAACTGTAGTCATTACATTAAATAAAACACATATTAAACAAGTCTTTACATTAAATATCAGATTATTGGCTCACAAAAATTTATATTCCCAGCGACTACAGTTTGTCTACAGATTGTACTGCGTTATAAGCAGGACATTGATGAGGCTTCTCTCCTGTAAGATGGGTGATTATCTGATTTTTCAAACTTATTGAATATACTGATTTAAAATCACACAGAGGATACTAATGCGGCTTCACATCAGTATGACGGGCCATTATATGTTTTTTTATATTTCCAGGTTGTACAGCTTTATAATCACAATAAGGACATTGATGAGGCTTCTCATCAGTATGACGGGCCATTACATGACGTTTTAAAGCTTCAGATCTCACCGCTTTGTAATCACAGTGAGGACATTGATGAGGCTTCTTACCGGTATGATGGGCCATTATATGAATTTTCAAAGTTTCAGATCTAACTGTTTTATGATCACAGTGAGGACATTGATGTTGCCTTACATCAGCATGACGGGCCATCATATGTTTTTTTATATTTCCAAGTTGTACTGCTTTATAATCACAATGAGGACATTGATGAGGCTTCTCATTAGTATGACGGGCCATTATATGACGTTTTAAAGCTTCAGATCTCGCTGTTTTATAATCACAGTGAGGACACTGATGTGGCTTTTCATCTGCATGATGGGCCATTATATGCTTTTTCAAATTCATAGAATAGACTGATTTATAATCACAATGGAGACATTGATGAGGCTTCTCATTAGTATGGTAGGCCTTTATATGATTTTTCATGTGTACAGATTGTACAGCTTTATAATCACAGTGAGGACATTGGTGAGGCTTCTCATTTGTATGACGGGCCATTATATGATTTTTCATATTTCCAGATTGCACTGATTTATAATCACAATGAGGACATTGATGAGGTTTCTCATTTTTATGACGAGCCATTATATGATTTTTTATATTTATAGAATATGCTGATTTATAATCACAATGAGGACATTGATGAGGCTTTTCATTTGTATGACGAGCCATTATATGAATTTTTAAAGTTGTAGAATATGCTGATTTATAAACACAAAGAGGACACTGATGTGGCTTTTCATCTGTATGACAAGCCATCATATGATTTTTTATACTCATAGAATATGCTGATTTATAATCACACTGAGGACATTGATGAGGCTTCTCACCTGTATGACGGGCCATTATATGTTTTTTCATGTCACTAGATCTTACTGATTTATAATCACATTGAGGACATTGATGAAGCTTCCTTCTTTGACGGCAACTATCCATTGCACCTAAGCAAGAAATATATTATCACACCAAAAATGAAATAAACTAATTATTTAAATTTGAATATATATATGCGATATTTATTGTTTTTGAATTAATTAAAAAAAATTATAATTACTCATTAAAATATTGCTAATAACTTCTAATAAGTAAATCACAATTCATAAGATACAATGATAAATTAGAGTAAGATCCAGAAGTTATGATTTATATTTTAATTATGGGGATTATAAAGACTTGATGCCATGATAAGTAGTAGATTAATTCCAACCTGATGACTTATGACGGAGACCTGAACCAATTTCTGAACCTCTTTCCTGAACATTTAGCTCTCCTGCATAATCTGAGATAATTGATTACAATTTTCTGGCCGATTCTTGACAAATCACTTCAATCAACAGCCATCTAAACTACTTTAAACCTCTATTACAAGAAGCAAAGTATCTTCAAATGAACCTTTATTTTATTCATAGTGCAAAAAATTTATTACCATGGAAGGTTAAAAGGTAAAATGTTCACTTTGGTGTTCCAGATGAGCTATAGGTAAGGGAACTCATTTCTGAAATTCAAAAGAAACCAAAATCATTCGCCCGTTTCTCCCTCATTTCCAACCCTTTCGCCTGCACCTCCTTCTTGATCATCAAACATTGTGCGACATCTTTTCCATTCAAACCATCTAAAGACTCCACATTATTACGTTAGTCAGAGGGTCTGGTCAGTGAAGAAAAGGAAGGATGGGAAGAATGTGGTCAGCAAAGAAGAGAGGATAAAAGGATGGGTGTGGTCAGTGGAGAAGATTTTTATGAGTTTAAACCTGGACACTCGGCAGCCCAAGCTGCAACTCTCGACTTAAATTATCTGACTGCTCAGGGCATGAAAAGCAATGGTAATGTATTTATTTTAACATTAACTTAGCCAATAAGAAGGTTGCTATTTATATTTCAGGCCTAATGAGGGAAAAACAAATAGTTTTGATTGAAACTGGTTTTATTGTTATTCAAAATATACTCCATGAAGATCAAAACACTTTTTCCATTCTGATTCAGGTAACTGCAACATGTAGGTTTTCTGAAGCCAGAAATATAACAGCAACCTATGCATTATGTAGTTAGAACTATTTTAATTGCAGCAAATCTTGTCAATGTTATGACATTAATACATTATTTAAACATCAGCTGTTTCATGTTAAAATAATAAGATGTAGTGTAGTTTAATTGTTCTATTTAGTATACCTTGACAATCACCAATTAAACTTAGTGCTGCTATAGAATATTGCATGTAAGATCAGCCATAATATTAGTTCACTTCAACTGGTTGCAACCTGAACCTCATCATTAAGTTTCAAATATTAATGTATAGATGATTACAATAACCTTATTATTTTTTTTTTTTTGCATGGTCAATTAGTATTTTTTTAAACATCCAAGCAACATTTCTAATAATGAATTAAGGACAGGTACTTAAAACAAGTTTTTATTATTTCACTGAGTTGTACAGTTTTTATACTATTGACGAAACTACAAATGCTTACATTCACTGAAATTGCCCAAAGAAAAATGGCTACCATTTGTAAACGATCGAAGAAAACAAAATTTTCCCAACTGTTTTTACCTCCAGAAATATGGAGGCATCTAAGGACAAAATAATAAAAAGAAAAGAAAAAAATATATTTCTGCAAATTCCTTATTCACAGGACTTCATGTCTCTCAGATCTCATGTTGGCAGTGTAGTCCAGCTCCATTTTTTGTAGAAATGTTTCCTTTATTATGTCAATAAAAATTGGTAGGGTGGAAGAATTTTTTTACGGGAGTGGGAGAGAACAAATTTCAGTAAAGTTGGCTCTTATAACAGCACGCTGTGGCACTGTAGTACTTGATCGTGGTATAAAATGTAGAAATTTTTATTTACTTTAATTTTAAAAAAAGGGAGTGGGATATATTAGGGAATAAAGTACTTTATTACTAACTCCCGAGACTCAGATTCAGATCTAGAGTTGGCATAAAATTATTTATTCTGTTTCTATATCAGTGAGTCTTATGAGTATAGGAGTGATTATGAACAAATCACCTCCTTGTACATTGGTACAGATTTTTTTTTTAATTTTATATATTGAGTCAAAGGGAGTAGCATTGCATTTTTCCAGGCATGCTTTTCTTCTCACTAAATTACAAAAACCCCTAGTATAAGAATTTATTTTATATTAATGAAGTCAATGCAACATAAACTGCTTGTAACATTTTAATAAATCATTGCAGATAAGAAATTCTTTTGCAATCTTTACCATTTAAGCAAAATATAAGTGAAATTCAGTTATTCAATTCAAACGATTAGGTTAGAGGCTGAGAGGAAATACATTTTCTCCCATCTTTCCAATATCACCATTACTGTAGTATCTACTCTATAATTAATAAGATAAATTTTCCTCACCTTCATCTGGGACAAGCATTTCTTCTTCTTGTTTCAGATACATTTCTTGTTTTACATGAGTAACTCCACCTGCTGATATGAAAACAACATTAAGACAAGGCAGTGGAAACACTTCATTACATTCATGTCAAATTCGATAAGATCATCCGAACTCACTAATATGGAAGAAAGTAAAACACCAACATATTAACCTTCTATATCAGTTAATAAATAGTATGAATACAGATGATCTTTTTAAACTTATGATTCAATTTTTTGGCTTTAGCTCCAGATTTCGGCAGTTGAGTGTGCAGCACCTGTACAACCAAGAGTACCAAAAAGAGTGAGTCAGATTTCAGCTCCACAGAGCCAGTGCAAGTTGAGTCAATATCCACCGTCAGACAGGTTCCTTTAGTTTCCCCTTGGGAATGTTGAAAGTTGGAATCTCAATCACAAATCCATAAAAATAGAAATAAATTAATAATGTCTGTTCAAGATAAAAACAAAAAACTACGGATTCCACATTGTACAGTATAATGCTAGTAGAAAGACAAATAAAACTAAAACCTGTACAACAACCCACAATGGGTCTTTGTACTCGCTGAATAAGGAAGTACTGATTCCCTTACGAGATGTATCACTAACTATAATAATTTATATTGGAAGAAAATAGTTGACCGTATGAAGTAGATTGGAGGAAGATAATCCGAGTGGCGGTCAATAAAGCTACCAAAATAGTAAAAGAGAACTCTTTATTGTTAACCAATGTTTCACCCCACTTAGCAGAGCTTCAAGGCTAAATTAGAAAACAAGATACAAACATTTTAGAATTAACAGAACATTAAAAATAAAAAACATTTCAAAACAATTGTTGAGTTTATAAAATATTATCTCTGTCGGGATACACACATTATGGTTCTTTGGTTAGAGACATGCAAACTCAGTATTTCCATTCCATGCCATACAACAAAGGAATCGATATGCTTCTGATACTGATATCAATACTTTACTTATAGCAATAGATGACAAAAAAGGTCATAGGGCTGAAAATAAGGTATGTAGTAGAGATAAGACTCCTTTATCAGAAGACAGTATTGATATCACCGATATATCAAATGAAAAGGAACAATACATATACACCAAGCATCAGACGGAAAGTCCATATTGGAAATGTCAAAACATAACTAATTGGAAGTATAGCAGTCAGTAGGTTACAGCAAGCTGCCTTTGATCCACAAGTAGCAAACCTTTTAGACACAAAAATCGTTTCCTTATTGGATGTGATTCTTTCCAATTTGTGCCTTCTTTTGTTTTTACCATAACATAAAAATTACCTTTTAATGTAAATAGATCTTTAGTAAAAAATAGTTTTTATCAATAATTAAAACAGGTTTCATATGAATTCAATATTATTCTCCTCATAATAAAGATCCTGCCCTTCCCCTTCTTTGATAATAATTGTGGCTAATACTAATAAAAGATTCCATAATTATTAAATTTCTGATACCAAGTTTCGTTGCTGGGATCATACCTAAATTTGATTATTTTATAAATTAGTAAATGGAATTGTATATAATAATAATGAAATAAAAAAATTATTAATCCTTTAAAATGAATGGATAGCAGGAAGATTTGAAGAACAAATCGCCACCTTGATGTCGAACAACACAACACAGTCATAAATATACTCTTTTAGGTAATGTAGCTGAAGAACTGGTTTTAATTCAATTTATGGTACAATACAAATTTTCTAAAAACACTAACTACAAAATGCAAAATATTTTTCAATTTCAAAGAACATTATTTCATGATGAGGTGGTATGCTGCAATAGTGTATTTGTGTAGATAGTTTTGTTGTCTTATTAAATAATTTTTTTTTTCTCACCTTCATCTGGTACAAGCAACTCCCTCTCTTGTTTCACATGAACAAACTCACCTGCTGACATAAAAATAAAAGTAAATATTTAATTACAAGAAAACAAAGTTTGGAACTCTTTTAATAGATTTTTAACAATATAAGTTGTTAAATAAAAATTAAATTTTACCAACATTCACAACAGAACACATCTCATTTCTTGGACTATAAACACAAGATGTCAGCCTTGTTGATACAAAGTAGAAGTGATATCGCTGGCGAGTTGGTAAGTCTTATTTATTTGAACTGTAAAATTACTACGTCACCTGGGTCCTCTTGTAGGAACAGATAAAGATCTTTTTATACCTAATCATGTAACTGATGAAAATATTGGTGAAGCGCAATTGAGCAGGTGAAAAAACAACTATAGAAGTCAGATAAGGATTTTGAATTTTCTGCAGTACAGAATGAGATCAAGATCACTCGGATATCCTCACGCTGATATTATCTTAAACCTAAACTAACAGCACAACAAATGCTTCAGACCAACACATTAGTTATTAAAGCACTACATCAATCGTCATTAGATATGAATTTTCTTTATATCTTAAACAAGGATAACATAAATAATTTCCTCACCGTAATGAATATTCGGTCCCTCCTCTTCTTTAATAAAAATTGTGGAAACTGCAACAAAAGTCAATAATTAATTAATTAAAATATCAATTGATACTTGTCAATGACTCCATAAGTTAATAAGTATTATACTAATCAAGATTTATAGAGGAAAAAAAAATTGCCTACTGAAAGGTTTATGAGTTAATAGGTCTCACCTTCGCCTGGGATGAATATTTCTTCTTGTTTCACATTTACATGGCCACCTATCAACATGAAGGAAATAATTGAAACAAGGGAAAACAAAGAAATATCACAATATCACATATTCAATAAGAAATATTTTTCATAAATTCATAAGGAACCTTCATTACTGCACATTTAGCTTTAGTTGCAACATTAAATAATTAAATTCTAATATCTATATTATGTAATAAATATATACAGAATTTTAGAGCTAAAAATATATAAGAGAAAAAGATAAATCAAATGATAAAAAATTAATAATACTATGGCATTTATCATTTTTATGACTTTTGACATTAACAATAAATTGACTTAATAGATGTTAATTAAAACGGTCTGAAGTATATTCAAGCATGAAAAACACTAATATCAACTTCAAAAAGTAGAAAAAATAATAAGGATCCTATAAAACTTAGTAACATTCAAATGGTTTAAAAAAGAAACTTACAAGTGGATTTTGATTGATCAGTCGTATCTTCCATTACAGAAACACAAGAACTAGATGCACCTGAAAATATAAATAAGAATAAAATATGATTTAAGATATTGGTGCAACATAGGAACCTAAATATTGTAAAATTGGGAACTCAGTTCATTAACAGTCTATGACAACAATTAATAGACAAATAAAAAATAATCAGTAAACAAACGTTTGTGGTTTTTACAATTAAATAATAATTAAAATAAATTACAATCCCAACAAACAAAATTAGGTACCATTTGCTTTTAACATTCAGCTACTTTCAATAATCATAGATAGAAGCTACAAACATCAACATAATTAACTTAAAAAATAGTATTCACAAAAATAAGAAGAAAACTGCAATAGAACCAAATGCAAACCGATTTGATACATTGAAGCAAAGACATAATTACGCAAATAAACAATACTGAAAATACAAATTGTAAAATAAAAAATATATGTAAAATCTATTTCCTAAATACCTAACAACGACGAGTTATCCATTTTTACAAAAGTTCAATTCAATCAAACCAGCAATAACCTTCTCCCACTGCCACTCCGACTACCTAGAGGCGCCAAAGAGGTAGAACCAACTTACGCCATCAAGTTTTTTTTATTTTAAAATGTCTAAAATTTTAATTGTAGTATTTCATAAATAATTTTTTTAATGAAAGACTTAGAATTATTGTCTATTTATAAAAAACAACTTTTTTTAAAATTTATTTATTTTATACCAGATCGGCCTGGTGGGCCTTACATGGTTGATGTAACTGTTACATTATATATTTTTATTTTTGACAGTTAATTATGGGTAGGGTATAGTCTCGTACAAAAGACACCCCTAACTATATACAATGTTATAATTAAAAGAAAAAAAAAGTTAAAATAAATAGATAAGAATAATGCTTCTTAATAAAAGAAAAGTAAAATTAATAACAAAAAATAACGATATTTGTAGACTTAACAAAACAAACAATTGGTCTCTAATGGTAAAAAGAAACAAGTTAATTTGAAAAAAGGACCAGAGAAGAAAAAATAATAATAAGTAAAATAGAGGTAGTGGGAATAATGAATTAATAAATATAGAATTTATAGCAGAATATCCTACTCCAGCCCGGTCTTCAGTCTTCGGGTTGAGGTTGGATTTCCCAGGTTGTAGGTCACTGCTTCTTTAACTCTCGGTAACAGGGAATGGAAATTCATAAACCGTTTTTTTATGTAATATTCTTTATTGACTCCATTTGTAATTCCTGATGTAGTTGGCTATTTCTTATGAACCAAGGAGCATTAACTGCGATTCTTAGGACTTTATTTTGAAAAGACTTTAATTTTTTCCTTTTCGTAAAGGATGCCGTTCCCTAGACTTCACAGCCGTACATCAGCAGTGGCATGAGAATTGTTTTAAATATAAGAACAGTTGTTTTTGGTTTTAATTTGGAATTTCTGTAAAGGATAGGATATAGCATTGCTAACCTTGCGTAGGTGTGAGTTTGTTTTGTTAAAGTTAGATGTCAAAATTCATTATAATACAAAATACATGTTTCTCTGTGGCAAACTATGAATATATCCATGGATTTATAACAGTAGTCGGTAGGTTACTATCAAGGCCTTGTTGTGTGTGTACTGGTGTTGTTAGTTCTCACTACAGTAACAACGTTTTATGTTATTTAACCGTAACAAATGAAATAGTAAGGACAGTAAAAACATTTTATTTGTGTCCACCACCCCTCGCGTTCAACATCTTTGATGTTGATATGGTGATTCCAGGTAAGGCGGCGATCTCGGTGAATTCTCAGGTATCTTACTGTTTCACTGGCAGGATTCCATTTCACATTTTTACCTTTGAGGATTAGTTCTTATTACTACATGATAAACACATTGATATAGCCCTCCTGACTGAAACTCATTTCACTCAAAGGACACAATTTTACATACGTGACTACATCACTTATAGATCAGACCACCCAGACAACACTTCCCATGCTGGGGTATGTTCTTGTATCCTTATCCACAAATCCTTATTCCTTCCAATCCAACTGATGCAATTCAATCAAACTCTGTTATCATTTCAAATCGACCTTTCCATGTTACCTTTTTAGCTGTATACTGTCCTCCTGGTAATAACCTTTCTTATAACCTCCTTGATTCCTTATTCCGAACCCTCGGACCGCGCTTCATGCTGGAGGAGACTATAACGCTAAGCATCAACGATGGAGATGCCGCACATCCAACTCACGAGGTAACATCCTATCCCGTGTTTCCACCTCCAATACCTATTCCATTCTCTCCCCAAAAAATCCAACTTATTGGCCTACATCCCTCTAAAAGCGTCCTGATATGCTTGACATATTTATCACCTCCCAGATTTCTCCCTCTCAAGCCATTGTTGAATCCCTGGACGACCTATCATCAGATCACAGTCCAGTTCTGCTATTTTTACGTTCAAGATTTGTAGCAAAGCCTTCCACCCCTTCATTGATAACAGGAAGAGTTGACTGGGACAAATTTAAATGTGACCTGAAAACTAAACTGGACTTAAAACATTAGACTGAAGACAAAACAAGACATTGACGAAGCTATTGGAAAACTCACATCAATAAGAACAAGTATAACTGACAACACATCGACTAATAAAATCAATAACAATAAACAAAATAACCTTTCACAGCATATTCGAATCTTATTAAGGGAAAAACGCGGAGCAAGATCGAAGTGGCATAGGACCAGATATCCAACTGACAAAACGTAGTGATGGACCACTAAAAAACTGCTGAATTTCAAAGATTTTAACCACCCACTTCTCACTGAATCCCAAACCAAGACCAGAACTGACGCAGAAAAATCACAAACATTCGGACAACACCTCTCTAAAACCTTTATTCCACATCCTGATATCCTAAACCCAATCCATCTCTCTATTACTGATCATGGGCAAAATCCTTGAAAAACTCATTTCGAAACGCCTATACCCCATTCTGGATTCCAATCATATAATTCCTGATCACCAGTTTGGATTCCGAACATCCCACTCTACTATCCAGCAATGTCATCGTGTGGTGGACGTAATCTTCTCGTCTTTTTTGGAACGTGGAATGTACTGCGCGGGAGTCTTTTTCGATGTAGAACAGGCTTTTGATCGAGTCTAGTACCCGGGACTGCTTTATAAACTCCGTAAATTCCTACCTCCTACATACTTTCTCATCAATCGTTTCTTTCTCATTGATAGATTGTTCCAAGTAAACCACAATGGTTCCTATTCATTCCTCTATTCTCAGTCCGCTGGTGTTCCTCCTTGGTCCCATCCTCTACACCGTCTATACAGCTGACATTCCAACCAATCATAACACTATCCTCACCACGTATGCCGATGGCACACGTGTGCCCGCAGTTAATAATAACCCATTAATTGTATCCCAAACTGTCCAATTCCATATCACAGCCCTCGAAGAATGGTGAAGATAAATTCCAACAAATCCCATCAAATCACTTTTACCCTTCGTCGTAAACCTACTGACTGCCCTACAGTTTCATTTAATAATGTTACTCTTACCCCTGTTGAATCGATCCGCTACCTTGGACTACATTTGGACAAATGATTAGCCTGGAATCCTCACACGAGACTGAAAAGACAGGAAACTGTACGTCGATTTCGACTATTACAGCACTTACTAGAGAAACGGTCTAAACTTCCAACTTATTACAAAAGACTGATGTACATGACTGTAATAAGGCCAATCTGGACATAAGGAGTTGAGCTTTGGGGCTCCACTAAACCTTCGAATTCCTCTCGTATTCAATCCTTACAATCCAAAATCCTTCGTAAAATCCTCAATGCTTCTTACTTTGTCACAAAATAAAATCATACATAAAGACCTTAATGTTCCCTATGTAACCTATCTAGCCCGAACCAGATATCACTCCTTCCATTATAAGCTCCCTAACCACTCAAACCCTCTTGTTTCTAACCTTGCATCCTCTTCCATCACTGAGAATCCCCCGAGGCGCCTGAAAATAAGATGGCCACGAGACCAGCTAATGTAAAATGTCATTAGAGTGCTACCAATGGGTAGTTGCTCTACACGCCTGTAACACTTCATTTTAACTAAGATCATATTTACTAAATGTATCATGTAATATACAGTTGTAAATGTCAATAAAGGTATTAAAAAAAAAAGTATTAGTTCCGGTGGGTCTGGTGGGCGTCGAAGAGTATAAACTATTGAATGACATTTTTCAATGTTCAAGCTAATCATCCATTTAGCGAAATTTTGTTTTAGATCATTCAGGTGACTTTGCAAAGTGTTTCTAGCTATTATTATGTAATAATGTTGAGAGAACACCGCTGTATCGTCAGCGAAAATAGCTATGGTAGAGCGTGTGGACTGGATGATGTCCTGAAGGTAGAAGTTAAATAAAATGGGAGAAAGGACTGAACCTTGTGGAGTACTGGCATGGATTTGTCTAAGGGTAGTATTTTTGTTATTTATTCCGACAGAAAATGTTCTTCCGTTGAGGAATGAGCTCAGAATACTGTATAGGTATTCTGGAGTGCCTGCTTTCTTTAGTTTATATAGGAGACCTCGATGCCAGACCTTATCGAATGCTTGTTTTCAATCCAAGAACGCTACCAGGGTGTGTCTCTTTTTTTCGAATCCGCTAATTATAAATTCCGATAGTCTTACCGGTTGGTGAGAAGTGGAATGACTGTATTGAAAATCAGGAATAATTTCGATGCTCTGAAAAAAATAAATAAGATGTTTTTATATAACTGATTCCAGTAATTTTTCAAATGGGTAATAAACTGATAGTATAACTACATAACTATAGCTGCTGATTTGTTTAGCATTCTTACCAGGCTTGTGGATTACTATGAGTTCGGCTTTCTAGTACGTATCAGGAAAATATCCACTACGAAGGCAACTATTAAAAATTGACGTGATGAAAACGACAGCTTTTCTGTGTAAAATTTTGATTGCCATTACTGGGATCAAATCATGGCCAGGACTTTTCTTTACCTTGAGCTTTTTAATTTGGTCCTGGATTGATTTTGGGGACGTGAATTTAGGTGGGAGCTGAACTGTTGCTGGGGGGGGGGGATTTAGATACATGTCAATTTCATCAGTGAATGAATTCGGGATTATTTCTATTGGAGAATGTTTTCTCAAAGAAATTGGCGAAAATTTCAGATTTTTAGGCGTTACTAGTGATGAAGTCATCATTGTCTTCAAGAATCGGAATTTTTTCACGGTTTATCCAATAGACGTTGCGTAGCCTTTCATAAAGAATGATCCTTTGGGTCTAAACATAGGGCTTTTCCACATATCCCTGATATTTAAAATACGCCCATTCATCCAGATCCTTTTTAGTTTCATGTTTGAGGTGGTTCCATTTCTTTTTATCAACAGGGTTTTTTTTTTTTTTTTTTTTTAAACAGGGTTTCTTATGCGCATCCAATGTCTCCTTGCGTATTTTTTTCTTTAATTGTTAGCAGTATTGATTTTGGGCAGCTGCCAGAAAATGTTTTTCCCCTTAAATGGAAAGGTCGTACAGTTGCCTCATGTAAACTGTTTGAGAGCGATTTATTTAACGTCGTTATTCTTTTATTTCTTGAGCGGTAGGAAAAATTTTATTCTGTTATGATTTTTCATCGACAAGAATTTTGTACGTTTCCCAATTGACCACTCCATTAATGAGGGATTTTCTCACCGTTTCATTGTTCATCTAAGTTAAGAAATTAATTAATACAGGGATATGGTCCGAATTTAAAGCTGTGACCACTTGAGAAGAGAGAGGAATACTAAAATGTTTTGTTAATACGATATCCAGAATGTCAGATTTACAGCCTGGTCTGTAAAACGTAGGTTCATTTGGTGCATATATTTGGATATTGTACCTTGAGCAAATATCAAGTAAAGTATTTTGAAGTAAAGCACTAGAACTTGATTTGCGGCATCCCCAGTAAATGTTTTTACAATTTATGCCACCTAAAACTAATATATGGTTCCCTGTTGGTAATAGTTTTAAAATTTCGTCTTTAATTAGTTTTTTATTTGGAGGCTTATAAACTGTTGTGACCACGGTAGAAAGAGACAAGTTTAAACGAACCGAAACAACCTCTATATTAAATAGGTTGATAATGATATTTTCGGCGAATTCAATATTATATTTTATTATTAAGGCCCAGAAGGAGTCGAACAAACTGTCATTGCGTACAATTTTGTAGCCTGGGATCTTCAATTTGATGTTTTGGGATAAATGTGCCTCAGTTATACAGGCTATCGATGAAATTCGATTCAAGTAAAATTTTAAACTCATTTCTTTGAGAAGATATACCATGAGCATTCCAGTTTAAAATTTTTAATTTTCTTAATTCCGTACCCATAGACGAGAAATGAATATTTGAGCATTCGTTGGATAATATATAATTTGTATTAAAGCGCAGTTATCCAGGAGAGAATTAGTAACTGTTGATAAGCTGTTGTTTATTTTATGGTCCATTTGTAAAGAAAGATGCTACTAACGTGGATATAAGAGTCATAATTTGTGATAAATTATAATCGAAGCTATCATTATTTTAGTTATTGAAGACAATAAATTTTCACCATTCATTTCGTTGTCTTAATTAACTGAGGACTGAGTTGTTCCGGTGGTTTTGATATTGATCTAGTAACATCAGCAAATGAACTTTTTGAAGTGATTTCCGTGGCTGGCCTGCTTGAATTAGTCTCAGCTTTACGAATATTTGGTTCTGAAGGTGAGATTATTTTATTTTTAAGGATTGGATAATATTTACAACCCTTGTAGTTAGCCGCATGCGCAAGTTCACAATTTACACAAAAAGTCTTATCTGTAAATTTTAACGGGCACTTGGAGAAATGGTGTTTAACTTTGCACTTAACACACCTCGGTTCCAAATGACAATGGTAATTTGTATGACCGTATCTTTGACAGTTAGTACACATAGGAATGTTAGTATTTTTGTGTTTGGGTTCTACTATAATTAGGGCAGAAAATAAATGTTTAAGATTAAAGATATCTTTGGCCTTTTCGTTGTTTTTGAGGGATACTGAAGAGAGTGGAGTTGGTTTTTTATCTTTATTTAGTATTCTAGATACATAGACAACTTCAAATTGTTTTGAGTCTAATTCGTCTTCGGTTATGCTATAGGGAACCTTCCTAATCACTACGTTCAAATATTTATTTTTATATTATAAATTAATATTTATTTTTTTACGAAACGTTGGCTCAATAAAAACAGTATGATTATTTACTATTTGAGTTTTTTTGACCGCACCCGGACCATATTCCATTCATTTATTTTTATCCATTGAAAATGTATGGTACTCAATTTTTTCTTCGTCATATTACTTAGTTATAGCTCTGTAATCTTCGATATTCGTTAACATAATTTTCGTATTGTTACCAATTACTTGGGTAGTAAATGGTACGATGCACAATGCATTCGAGTCGTTTAACAGTAGCCTGTAATTATTAGCAGTGTGTAGGAATATCGGAGGTATTTTTATTGTATTGGGCTGAGCATTCTGGTTAGTATTGTTATTGTTGGTACTTGGTGTTACTCTAATATGCTTATCTGAGGAAAGATCGATTTCTGATAACATGTTAAATGAACCGCCCTCCATAGCTTTTAAAGGAGTAATACTTACCCATTTTTTTAACGGGTGACTGGGACTGAGTTGAATCGGTGCGTTGAAAATTTCTTTTTTTCGAATTCGATTCTTCAGATTGTAGGTCTACATCCGATTTATTAGCGGTAATATGTTTGAGGTTTTGGGATAAAACGGGCGAAATATTTTATTCATCTCCAGATTGCATGTTATAAATAAAAATTATTAACAAACCATGAAAGCAATAATTACACTAAGTAGGGGTGTGTTAACGCCATAATATAATTACGTTGTAAATAATTGTAAATAGTATTGTTAGTATTTAGTTTTATAGTTTTAGTTATATAGTTTTATTAGTATTTAATTTGGTTACATTTATTTTTATTTGTATTGTTTTATTTAGATTTAGTTTTTTGAAAAGAAGAATGTGTGATTGTGTTTGTTTGTAATAAATAGTAATAGAGACAGTTGCTAGGGGTGATCATTGTTGCGTCACCTAGCTACGGACCGACCATCTTAGTTTTTTGGAGCAGTAGCGACTAATTAGTGGCCAT